>NC_081552.1:240663710-240930842 GCF_963082655.1 Stomoxys calcitrans | reverse complement strand
CTTCTGGTCCGTGGCGGGATTGAAAAGAACCCCGAGCCCTGGTTCTGTTCGGTTTGCAGTGCCGAGCTTGAAAAGAACTCCGAGCCCTGGTTATGTTTGGTTTGCCAGAACCGCCTCCACCATCGGTCGGTGTGGGTGAGGCGTAACCGGTGCCTGGGATGGGTACAGTTTTGATCTTGCTCTGGCCTCACTTCACTACGGGAGTATAGTCATACTGGATATATTGCAAGGTGCTGTACGAACATAGCCAGCCGTGGGTCACAAGCGTCGTCGTCGTCGCCTTCTGCGTCCTCGTCGGACTATGTGACCCTCCCGACCTCTCCCGTGCGGCAATATACGCTACGACGGCATCCCAGCCCCAATATTACCAGGCCAGTGCCGGGAAGTGTATCATGTTTGCAACTAAACTGCAACGGTCTCCGTGGCAAGATCGATCGAGAGATTGTGGATTTTATGAGTCCGAAGAGCATATTGGTCGCACCAATCCAGGAGACAAAGCTGACCAACACCTGTAGCTTGCACAGTTGTGCTACGTAAGGAACGCTCAAGGCATGGAGGTGGGGGATTGGTCTTCGTGATACACTATTCCGTGCAATAAAGACCCAGCTCGCTTGCGCTAGGCGCTGGTGACCCCTACATGGAGTGCATGGGTATAGCAGTCAGGTCCGGTACTGTACATACCGCCGGTTGGTAGCTGTGTCCCGATTAATGACCAAGCTTACAACCCCGACATAAGTGGATTGCTATCTGGCCATAATCGTCTGGTTCTAGGGGATCACACTTCATGGCATTCCATCGCCTAGGTAACGACCAGTGTGGCATAGCTTTGGCAGAGCAGATTGAAGGCTCCACGTTTTGCAAGGTGCATGAGGATGCCCCCACTAGGATTATGGGGAGGTGCAGCAGCTCGCCAGACATCTCCATTGCATCCCCTGATCTCTTGAGTGACGTATCCTGGCAAGCCGTCATCTCAGACCACCTCCCCATAATTCTCACCATCGACCGACTACCCGACTTTATAACCTCTGAGCGCCGCACGTTTATCAATCAGAAGAAGGCCGATTGGGCTGGCTTCAGAGAGTATACCAATCGCCGCTTCAGTCACACTTAACACCCCCCTCGGATGTGCTAGGTGCCGAGAGGAAATTCCTTCCGAGAAATCATAAACGCAGCAGCCGCTCGCTTTATACCAGCCGGTCGAATACCCCAAGTGCGACCCAATTTCCCGGCGCAAGCAGTAGTACTCGCAGACGAGAGTGATGGGATTCGTGGTATGGACCCCGCTAACTCCAGAATCAGCGAGCTGAATCTTGGAACACTTGGAGCAATGTAACTTAGGCACCGGTGTAGCCAAACCGTGGTCTACTGTTAAGTCACTCTCGAACCCCGGTAGATGGGGTGACAGGACCTCAGTCACTTTTGGCGAAATAACCGTGACTTAGCCGAAGTTATGCGCCGGAATATTCAACCTTAAAATTTTTGTGCATACCGAGAGAGACAGGACAAGGAGGAGAGCCATTTGCAGTAGCCATGGTCTTCGAGCCGTTGTTCAGCCATCACAATTTACCGTGGGCGAAGTTACGAATGTCATCAGTGGCGCCAAATCGTCCAAGGCGTTGGGCTCCCACGGTATCTCTACAATGATGTTGAAGAATCTGGATTCACCTGGAGTTGAGTACCTTACCACTGTCCTCAACCTGTCTTTGAACACTGTCTTGTAGTTCCCGATGTCTGGGCAGAGTGATCCTGCTACCGAAGCCTGGAAAAGACCCGAGTTTGGGGGAGTCGTACAGACCGATCTCCCATCTCTCGCCTATGAGGCTCCTCTCGAGCATCGTAGAAGAATTTCCATTCGCCGAGCATCAACATGGATTTCGAAGACCGCACACATTTGCTGTGGCTTCAATCAGCCCAGGCCATGTGATAGGACGGTCCTCGTGGCACTGGACCTATCGAAGGCATTCGACACGGTCAGCCATGCCAAATTATTTGAGGACATCGCCAACACGTCCCTCCAGCCAGGTCTGAAACGATGGGTCGCGAATTATCTGTGTGGTCGCCAGTCATTTGTGGAACTTAGGAATAAGAAGTCGATCGTAGAGTAAAACAGGGAGTTCCCCAAGGTGGTGTGATATCTCCGGCACTGTTTAACCTCTATCTATCCTCCATTGCACTCCCTCTAGACGGCATAGAGATCGTATAATATGTGGCATCAGGCCCCCACCTGATTACCCAAAACCCCTTAAAATAGTTTTTTTTTTGACGATCATACATGTTTTGATATAGCTGCCATATAAACCGATCTGGGATCTTGACTTCTTGAGCCTCTAGAGCGCGCAATTCTTGTCCGATTTGACTCAAATCTTGCGCGTGGTGTTTTGGTATCACTTCCAATAACTGCGTTAAGTAAGGTTCAAATCGGTCGATGTTTTGATATAGCTGCCATATAAACTGATCACGGGTCTTGACTTCTTGAGTCACTAGAAGGTACAATTATTATCCGATTTGGCTAAAATTTTGCATAAAGAGTTCTATTATGACTTCCAACAACTTTGCTGAGTATGGTTGAAATCGGTCTATAACCTGGTATAGCTGCCATATAAACTGATCGCGGGTCTTGACTTCTTGAGACTCTTGAGGGCACAATTCTCATCCGATTTGGATAAAATTTTGCACAAGGTGTTTTGTAATGACTTCCAATAACTGTGCAGAGTATGGTTGAAATCGGTCTATAACCTGGTATAGCTGCCATATAAACCGATCTTGGGTCTTGACTTCTTGAGCCTCTAGAGGGCGCAATTCTTGTCCGATTTGACTGAAATTTAGCACGTGGTGTTTTGGTATCACTTCCAACCACTGTGCTAAGTATGGTTCAAATCGGTCTATGTTTTGATAGAGCTGCCATATAAACCGATCTTGGGTCTTGACTTCTTGAGCCTCTAGAGGGCGCAATTCTTATCCGATTGGAATGAAATTTAGCATGAGACGTTTTTTTATGACTTCCAATAACTGTGTTGAGTATGGGGCAAATCGGTACATAACCTAATATAGCTGCCATATAAACCGATCTGGGATCTTGACTTCTTGAGCCTCTAGAGGGCGCAATTATCAACCGATTTCACTGAAATTTTGCATAGGGTGTTTTGTAATGACTACCAATAACTGTGCTGAGGATGGGATAAATCGGTAAATAACCTGATATAGCTGCCATATAAACGGATCTGGGATCTTCGGTCCGGCCGAACATAGCACGCTCTTACTTTTTTTAGTCTAAAGGCTAAATTTTGCCTTTTGGAGAAAATTTCTTTGAAATTTTGTCTTTAGGGAAAATTTCACTGAAATTTTGTCTTTAGAGAAAATTTCTTTGAAATTTTGTCTTTAGAGAAAATTTCTTTGAAATTTTGACTTCAGAGAAAATTTCATGGAAATTTTGTCTTTAGAGAAAATTTCATGGAAATTTTGTCTTAAGAGAAAATTTCTTTGAAAATTTGTCTTTAGAGACAAATTTTTGAAATTTTGTCTTTAGAGAAAATTTCTTTGAAATTTTGTCTTGAGAGATAATTTTTTTGAAATTTTGTCTTTAGAGAAAATTTCATGGAAATTTTGTCTTTAAAGAAAATTTCTTTGAAATTTTGTCTTTAAAGAAAATTTCATAGAAATTTTGTCGTTAGAGAATTTTTTTTTTTAAATTTTGTCTTTAGAGAAATTTTTTTTGAAATTTTGTCTTTAGAGAAAATTTCTTTGAAATGTTGTCTTTAGAGAAAATTTCATGGAAATTTTGTCTTTAGAGAAAATTTCTTTGCAATTTTGTCTTAAGAGAAAATTTCTTTGCAATTTTGTCTTTAGAGAAAATTTCTTTAAAATTTTGTCTTTAGCGAAAATTGCTTTGAAATTTTGTCTTTAGAGAAAATTTCTTTGAAATTTTGTCTTTAGAGAAAATTTCTTTGAAATTTTGTCTTTAAAGAAAATTTCTTTGAAATTTTGTCTTTAGAGAAAATTTCTTTGGAATTTTGTATTTGGAGAAAATTTCTTTGAAATTTTGTCTTTAGAGAAAATTTCATGGAAATTTGTTCATTAGAGAAAATTTCTTTGAAATTTTGTCTTTAGAGAAAATTTCATAGAAATTTTGTCTTTAGGGAAAATTTCTTTGAAATTTTGTCTTTAGGGAAAATTTCTTTGAAATTTTGTCTTTAGAGAATTTTTTTTTTTAATTTTGTCTTTAGAGAAAATTTCTTAGAAATTTTGTCTTTTGAGATTTTTTTTTTGAAATTTTGTCTTTAGAGATAATTTCTTTGAAATTTTGTCTTTGGAGAATATTTCAAAACCATTTTATGATGGATTTACTCATATTGTCATATCAATGAACATCCTATATAAAAAGGATTTGCTGGAAAATTCTTCACACCATTGCCAATAATAAAATGGATTATAAAAAAAAAACAAGAAGAGCGACAGGCAAACTACCAACAAAAAACGTTATGCGAACATGGCCTATGATTTACATTAATCCTCCATCAATCCACATAAAACAAAAAAAAAAAAAAAAGGAACTCCCATGTTGTTTCAAAGCAAAACAGTGAAAAAAGAAACAAATTGAATAAAATTTTGGCAAGGGTCCTAATAAATGTCTGACACGCGTAATGCTATACAAATTGTCTCGGAAATTTCAAAGTTCAAAAATGTTTTGTAATTGACCGAACACATTTTCAATGGTAACGCTCATCACACACAAATCGAAAGAAATAACAAGAAAATACTTTCATATGCAAAGAAAGCCAGGGGGGGGGGGGGAAAGAGGAAGAGGAAGGGGGCAGGAGTTTAGTAAATGTTGATGCTACAGAAATCCCTTGAGAGTCTGAGTCAAATGAGTTATATTTTGTTTTGTATAAAATTACACTGGCCCAAGAGATAATGGAATTTTGTCATTCCGCCCCCCCCAAAAAAAAGGGAGCGAGCGAACCCAGGGTACAACATTAGGAAAACATATTTAATATGATGGACCACCAATTTATACGTGATAATATTTATTTGTTTACGGTGAAAGTCTATATTTAGTCTCTCTCTCTCTCTCTCTCTCTCTCTCTCTCCCTCTAAGGAGGACAAACCATGGCTGCTAGAGACCCTTCAATGAGTTTTTGTGCAATAAATTCTGTGTAGTCATAAACATAAATGCCGAAATACTTTTAAGGCAATGCTGTTGATGGAGAAATGCTGAACATTTCACTTTCACCATAAATTGTTGATTTTTATGAAGCCATTTATCGAAACTGACTCTTTGAGGTCTAGGCTGGAGGTCTGGTGGAAAATGCTTAAAACTAAAACTAACTACCCTTAGAGATACTAAACTTCAATCACTGTTATGTGGACTGCAATTATTACAAATAAATATTCATAACAATGGCACTAAAATCCAGCAAAACATGGTGATAAAACTAAATGGACCTATGGAGAGATTTGTGGAATTATTCGGGTCTCACATAACCCGGGAAAATTGATGGCAAAAACCACTTTTGGCTCCTAATGATAGTGGCAAACAAACTACGATATCCTCCCCGTAGTCAAGTTTCAGCTTTCTTGTTTTCAAAGCACAAAAATCAAGAAATTTGAATTAACTAACTAAACAAGTAAAAAGGCGTTAAGTTCGGCCGGGCCGAACTTTGGATACCCACCACCTCGGGTATATATGTAAACCACATTTCATCAAAATTCGGTGAAAATTTCATACCTTATACTCATATACCTCATACCGATCTGAACTATATACGACACGGATGTCGAAAAGCCGAACATAAGTCACTGTGTCAAATTTCAGTGAAATCGGATTATAAATGCGCCTTTTATGGGGCCAAGACTTTAAATCGAGATATGGGACTACATGGCAGCTATATCCAAATCTGAACCGATTTCGGCCAAGTTGCATTAACATGTCGAAGACCCTAACACAAAGCACTGTCCCAAATTTCGCCGAAATTGGACAATAAATGCCTCTTTTATGGGCCCTAAACCTTAAATCCAGAGATCGGTCTATATGGCAGCTATATTCAAATCTGGACCGATCTGGGCAAAATTGAAGAAGGACGCCGAAGAGCCTAACCAAACTCACTGTCTCAAATTTCAGCGACATCGGACAATAAATGCGTCTCTTATGGCCCCAAAACCTAAAACCTAGATATCGGGCTATATGGCAGCTATATCGAAATCTGAACCGATCTGAGCCAAATTAACGAGGGATGTCGATGTGCCTTACACAATTCACTGCCCCGAATTTCATCAAAATCGGATAATAAATGTGGCTTTTATGGGCCTAAGACCCTAAATCGGAGGATCGGTCTATATGGCAGCTATATCCAAATCTGGGCCGATCTGAGCCAAATTGGCGAAGGATGGCGATGTGCCTTACACAATTCACTGTCCCAAATTTCATCAAAATCGCATAATAAATGTGGCTTTTGTGGGCCTCAGACCCTAAACCGGAGAATCGGTCTATATGGCAGCTATATCCAAATCTGAACCGATCTGAACCAAATTAACGAAGGATGTCGATGTGCCTTACACAATTCACTGCCCCGAATTTCATCAAAATCGGATAATAAATGTGGCTTTTGTGGGCCTCAGACCCTAAACCGGAGGATCGATCTATATGGCAGCTATATCGAAATCTGAACCGATCTGAGCCAAATTAACGAAGGATGTCGAAGGGCCTAACACAATTCACTGCCCCGAATTTCATCAAAATCGGATAATAAATGTGGCTTTTGTGGGCCTCAGACCCTAAACCGGAGGATCGGTCTATATGGCAGCTATATCCAAATCTGGGCCGATCTGAGCCAAATTGACAAAGGATGTCGATGTGGCTTACACAATTCACTGTCCCAAATTTCAACAAAATCGGATAATAAATGTGGCTTTTGTGGGCCTCAGACCCTAAATCGGAGGATCGGTCTATATGGCAGCTATATCCAAATCTGAACCGATCTGGACCAAATTAAAAAAACGTGTCAAAGGGCCTAAGACAACTCACCGCCCCGAATATCATCAAAATCGGATAATAAATGTGGCTTTTGTGGGCCTCAGACCCTAAACCGGAGGATCGGTCTATATGGCAGCTATATCCAAATCTGGGCCGATCTGAGCCAAATTGACAAAGGATGTCGAAGGGCCTAACACAACTCCCTGTCCCAAATTTCAACAAAATGGGATAATTAATGTGGCTTTTATGGGCATAAGACCCTAAATCGGCGGATTGGTCTATATGGCAGCTATATCCAAATCTGAACCGATCTGAGCCAAATTAACGAAGGATGTCGATGTGGCTTACACAATTCACTGCCCCGAATTTCATCAAAATCGGATAATAAATGTGGCATTTGTGGGCCTCAGACCCTAAATCGGAGGATCGGTCTATATGGCAGCTATATCCAAATCTGAACCGATCTGGACCAAATTAAAAAAAACATGTCAAAGGGCCTAAGACAACCCACTGTCCCAAATTTCAGCAAAATCGGATAATAAATGTGGCTTTTATGGGCCTTAGACCCTAAATCGGAGGATCGGTCTATATGGCAGCTATATCCAAATCTGAACCGATCTGAGCCAAATTGACAAAGGATGTCGAAGGGCCTAACACAATTCACTGCCCCGAATTTCATCAAAATCGGATAATAAATGTGGCTTTTGTGGGCCTCAGACCCTAAACCGGAGGATCGGTCTATATGGCAGCTATATCCAAATCTGGGCCGATCTGAGCCAAATTGACGAAGAATGTCGACGGGCCTAACACAACTCACTGTCCCAAATTTCAACAAAATCGGATAATAAATGTGGCTTTTATGGGCCTTAGACCCTAAATCGTAGCCTTAGACCCCTAAATCAGTTGTCGCGGGCCTTGCTAAAATTTCCCTGTCTAAAATTTCTGCAAAATTGGATAATGAATACGCCTCTTATGAGCTTAAGACCCTAAATCGATAGATCGGTCTCGCAACAAAATGAAAATATGGTTACATCTGGAGCATATTCGGTTCAGTTATCGACGGCTCTTATAAAACTCACTGTTCCATATTTGAGCGAAATTGATAACTAAATGTGGCTTCTATGGACTTAAGACCGTGAATCGACAGATCGGTGATATGGCCCGACATGCACCACCTTCGGTTCAGGTGTCGATGATCTTACTAAAACTCTCCAATCCAAATTTTAGCAAAATCGGGTTATAAATTATTATGGTCTTAAGACCCTAAATCAACAGATCGGCCCACATGGCATCTTTATACGAATATGGTTAGATCTGGAGCATATTATCAGTTCCGTTATGGACGGGCCTTATAACACTCACTGTTTTAAATTTCACCGAAGTCGTGAGTCATATTCGGGTTAGATGTTGATGGTCCAACCAAAAAAATTGCCTGATGAACATTTCAGCGAAATCGGATAATAAATGCGCAATTTTTGGGACTTAAGATCCTGATCCGGCAGATCGGTCTATATGGCAGCTGTCCGATATAAACCATATTCGATTCAGATGTCGATGGCTTTACTAAAATTCCCCGTTCCACATTTCAGTAAAATCGGGTACATTTATTATCCGACTAGCCGAACCAGGCCCGCTCCGCTGCGCCTACTTTAACTCTCTAATATCATTGTAGGGTAGGGACACTTGGCTTCAAAATTGGATATAAAATTCCTTTTCTACTCTCAACTACCTTTCATTTGAGTCCCATATTGTCAAAATGGGTCAAATAACCCATTTGATGTATCTTTAGGAGGAAAAGCACCATCTAGACTTGAAAGCAAATTTTAATGTCTTATTCTTAATCTACTCCTTTATACCTTTAATTTGAGTCCCATATAGCCATGGTCGGCTAATATGCCCATTTGGGGGTATTTTGGGGTGGGTTACCTCCCATTACTTGGACCTAATGTTTAATGCCACATATGTTATATACTGCCTTATACTTTTCATTTGAGTCCCATATTGACATGAACTTCGAATATATCGGTCAAGAGGAGATTTGGGGTTTGTTGGGTGGGGGGGTTCCGCTGGGTACTTGGTCTCAAATACCTTTCATTTAATACCCTTATTGTGCCCATCGGATCACTTACGGATATGGGTGGCGTTTTTGGGGTAAGAGGAAGGGTCCGCCTCCACCCGATATCTAAAAATTTTATAGCCTATGTTTCCTTCCAAACAAACGTACACAATCTATGAAAATTTTAAGAAAACCGGTTCAGCCAAGTGTCACATAGTCATTAGGGGACTAATGGTGTTTTTGAGGGATGGCGTGACCCCCCCATACTTCGATCTGATTTTGTATGCCAGATTCGAAATCTACTCCCTAATACCTTTCATTTGAGCCCCATATTGAAATCAACGTCCAATGTGTCTGTTTGGGGGAATTTTGGGGTTGGGGCGGCCCGATGGGTACTTAGAATCAAACTTTAATACCATATTCGTATTCTACTCTCCAATACCTTTCATTTGATACCTGTATTGCCACGATCGGTCCACTTTTGATTTTGGGTTGTGTTTTTGGCATAAGGGGGAGGGTCCGTCCCCCTTTCGATACCGAAAAATTAAATAGCCTATGCTTCCTTTGAGACCAACCTACACAATATGCGAAAATTTGGAGAAAATCGGTTCTGCCATTTTTCAGTCTATACGGAACAAACACACCGAGTCCCATAAATCCGTGATTGGCTAATGTGCTCATTTTGTGAGTTTTTGTGGGGGTGTGGAGACCCCCTATACTTCGACATGAATTTGTATGCCAGATTCGTTATCAACTCCTGCATAGTTTTCATTTGATATCCATATTGTCCTTGTCGGTCCACTTTTTATTTTGGGTGGTGTTTTTGGGGCTACGGTGGAGGGTCCTCCACCATCCGATATCAATAAGTTCTAAAGCCTATTCCTACTTCTGGACCATATTTGTAATCCACTCCCGAATACCTTTCATTTGAGTCCCGTATTGTCATGATGGTCAAATAAACCTATCTAAAGGGATTTTGGGGCTGGGGGGGCCCCCCAGGTACTTGGACCCTGCTTTTATTATGAAATTCGTACTCTACTCTTGAATACCTTTGATTTGAACTCCATATTGTCCCGATCGGTCCACTGTCATTTTTGGGTAGTACTTTTGGGGTTAGGGGGAGGGTCCGCTCCCCTCCCGATATCAAAAAATTATAAAGCCTGTGTTTTTTTCCAGACGAACCTACACGATCAGTGTAGGTTGGTCGATTCAGCCGTTTTTGAGTCTATACGGAACAAACAAACAAAAACAAATTGCATTTTATATATGAGCTTATGGGCTTCAGACCCCATGTCGGTAGATTGGTGTATATGGCAAATATAGTCAAACATGATCCGATCTGTACCATATTCGCTTCGATTTCTGACGGACCTAATAAAACTCCCTCTTTATATCCACCACCAAAGCATGGGGGTATACTAATCTAGTCATTCCGTTTGCAACACCTCCAAATATTGATCTAAAACCCCATAGAGGATGTAAATTCTTGGTCGTCTCGAAATTCTGAGTCAATCTAGCCATGTCCGTCCGTCAATCCGTCTGTTGTAATCACGGTAGCGTTCGAACGCGTAGAGCTAGCCGCTTGAAATTTTCCACAGATAACTAATATTGATCTCCCGAATTGGACTTCATGAGCCCCTGGAGTCCGCAATTTTTGCCCGATTTGGCTGAAACTTTGCAGATGATGTTCTGTTATGACTTCCAACTACCGCGCCAAGTCTAGTGCAAACCGGTCTATAACCTGATATAGCTCCCATATAAACCGATCTCCCGGTTTGACTTCTTGAGACCTTGGAAGCCGCAATTGTTCTCTAATTTAGCTGAAATTTGGCATGCGGTAAACTGTTACGACTTCCAACAACTGTGCCTAGTACGACCCAAATCGGTGTATAACCTGATATAGCTGTCATATAAACCGATCTTGGGTCTTGACTTCTTGAGCCTCTAGAGGGCGTAATTCTCGTCCGATTTGACTGAAATTTTGCACGTGGTGTTTTGGTATCACTTCCAATAACTGCGTCAAATATGTGTCAAATCGGTCCATGTTTTGAAATAGCTGCCATATAAACCGATCTTGGGTCTTGACTTCTTGAGCCTCTAGAGGGCGCAATTCTCATCCGATTTAACTGAAATTTTGCACGTGGTGTTTTGGTATCACTTCCAACAACTGTGTTAAATATGGTTCAAACCGGTCCATAACCTGATATAGCTGCCATATAAACCGATCTTGGGTCTTGACTTCTTGAGCCTCTAGAGGGCGTAATTCTTATCCGATTGGAATGAAATTTTGCACGTGGTGTTTTGGTATCACTTCTAACAACTGTGTTAAATATGGTTCAAATCGGTCCATAACCTGATATAGCTGCCATATAAACCGATCTTGGATCTTGACTTCTTGAGCCTCTAGAGGGCGCTATTCTCATCCGATTTAACTGAAATTTTGCACGTGGTGTTTTGGTATCACTTTCAACAACTGCGTCAAATATGTGTCAAATCGGTCCATGTTTTGAAATAGCTGCCATATCAACCGATCTTGGGTCTTGACTTCTTGAGCCTCAAGAGGGCGCAATTCTCATCCGATTTAACTGAAATTTTGCACGTGGTGTTTTGGTATCACTTCCAACAACTGTGTTAAATATGGTTCAAATCGGTCCATAACCTGATATAGCTGCCATATAAACCGATCTTGGGTCTTGACTTCTTGAGCCTCTAGAGGGCGTAATTCTCATCCGATTTGACTGACATTTTGCACGTGGTGTTTTGGTATCACTTCCAAAAACTGCGTCAAATATGTATCAAATCGGTCCATGTTTTGATATAGCTGCCATATAAACCGATCTTGGGTCTTGACTTCTTGAGCCTCAAGAGGGCGCAATTCTCATCCGATTGAACTGAAATTTTGCACGTGGTGTTTTGGTATCACTTCCAACAACTGCGTCAAATATGTGTCAAATCGGTCCATGTTTTGATATAGCTGCCATATAAACCGATCTTGGGTCTTGACTTCTTGAGCCTCTAGAGGGCGCAATTCTCATCTGATTTGGCTGAAATTTTGCACGTGGTGTTTTGGTATCACTTCCAACAACTGCGTCAAATATGTGTCAAATCGGTCCATGTTTTGATATAGCTGCCATATAAACCGATCTTGGGTCTTGACTTCTTGAGCCTCTAGAGGGCGCAATTCTCATCTGATTTGGCTGAAATTTTATACAACGGCTTCTCTCATGACCTTCAACATACGTGTCTAATATGGTCTTAGTCGATCAATAGCTTGATACAGCTCCCATATAAACCTATCTCCCGATCATGCTTCTCTTTTATACACTCTTACTTGTTGTGTGTTTTACTTGTTTGAATTTCAACGAAATAGGGTAATAAAGGCTGCTTATAAGGACTTAAGATCCTGAATCGGCAGATGAACTTATACGGCACATAGGTACCATATACGGCCCAGATGTCGTCGGTTTTACCTAAACTCCCCATTTCATACCTAAACTCCCCATAAATGCGACTGTTATGGGTTTTAAAACCCTGAATCGCCGGGTCGGTCTATATGACAGCTTTCTGTTTATATAGCCCAATGTGAGCCATATTTCGATCGGATAACTTGCCCTTTAATACAACTCGCTATTCTAAATTTCAGAGAAATCGGATAACAAATGTTACTTTTATGCTCTCATGATCCTAAATGAGCAGATCGGTCTATATGGCCCACTCAAGAACTGTACCTGCGGAGGAAGAAATACAGCTCTGTATAAAATCTCAACTCAATATCTCAATTTCCAAATACTGTAGAGTGCTAACAACAGGCCAGCGTAGCGTAGAGGTTAGCATATCCGCCTTTGACGCTGAAAGCCTGGGTTCGAATCCTGGCGAGACTATCAAATAAAAGCTTTTTAGAGATAGTTTTCCCCTCCTAATGCTGGCAACATTTGTGAGGTACTATGCCATGTAAAAACTTTTTTCCAAAAATGTGTTGCACCGCCATTCGGAGTTGGCTATAAAATGGAGACCCCTTATCATTGAGCCTAAAACTTAAATCGCACAGCACTCATTGATATGTGAGAAGTTAGCCCCGGTTCCTTAGTGGTATGTTTCATGGGCAAATTTTGCAATTTTTTGATAACAACTGACCAACACACACACACGGACACGAACTTCTTGAAATTTTCAAAGAGTTTTAGGACAATTAGAAATATGTCAACTTTGTAGGGTCCGAAATGGATATTTCGATGTGTTGCGCCCGGTAAGCCAAAATGACTATGCCCCCTATTGTATGGTGGTGTTTACACAAATTGTTTTCATTATCGATAAACCTATAAAACGAAGTTCTTCCAAGGAATTAAATAAGTGACAACATTCTTCTGTCATGTTTTATGTGTCAATGTGCATTTCGTATCCAATTCCCGTTGTTGCCACTGCGTGGTCATCGCTCGCGTACGTGATCACCGGTGGCAGTGGCTACTGACATACCTTCAAGTACGAGGAACTGCAAATATTACACTGGAATTGCGGCGATTAAAATGCGTTGGTTTTTTTTGTTCGAATTCATTTAAGTGGAATTATTTTTGCTACTTCATTAGTACAAAAGGCAGGTTTGTCATTGCCCCCCCCCCCCCCCCACCCCATTCCATTCCATGCCTTCCTTGAGACAATACCATTCGACCAAACTATGAAATTGAAAGAAATGTCTATGGATACAATGAGCCACCGCAAATTGTAATTCCTTTGCATACGTTTGGCGAATTGCGAACAGAGGAGAAAAAGAATCAAATCATACGTTTGGCGAATTACGAACAGAGACGAAAAAGAATCAAATCACACTTTTGGGACTTGTTATACCCTCCACCATAGGATGAAGGGTATACCAATTTCTTCGTTCTGTTTGTAACTACTAGAAGTATTCGTCTAAGACCCCATAAAGTATATATTTTCTTGATGGTCATGTCATTTTAAGTCGATCTAGCCATGTCCGTCTGTCTGTTCGTCCGTCTGTCCGTCCCTCCGTCTGTCTGTCAAAAGCACGCAAACTTTCGAAGGAGTAAAGCTAGCTGCTTGAAATTTTGCACAAATACTTATTATTAGTGTAGATCAGTCGAAATTGTAAATGGGACAAATCGGTCGATGTTTTGATATAGCTGCCATATAATCCGATCTGGGGTCTTGACTTCTTGAGCCACTAGAGGGCGCAATTCTCAACCGATTTGGCTGAGATTTCGTAAGTGGTGTTTTGGTATCACTTCCAACAACTGTGTTAAGCAAGCTTAAAATCGGTTCATACCCTGATATAGCTGCCATATAAGCCGATCTGGGGTCTTGAGTTCTTGAGCATCTAGAGGGCGCAATTCTTATCCGATTTGGCTGAGATTTCGCAAGTGGTGTTTTGGTATCACTTTCAACAACTGTGTTAAGTATGGTTAAAATCGGTTCATAACCTGATATAGCTGCCATATAAACAGATCTGGGGCCTTGACTTCTTGAGCATCTAGAGGGCGCAATTATCAACCGATTTAACTAAAATTTTGCACGAAGTGTTTTGGTAGCACTTCCAACAACTGTGCTAAGTATGGTTCAAATCGGTTCATAACCTGATATAGCTGCCATATAAACCGATCTGGGGTCTTGACTTCTTGAGCATCTAGAGGGCGCAATTCTCAACCGATTTAACTAAAATTTTGCACGAAGTGTTTTGGTAGCACTTCCAACAACTACGCTAAGTATGGTTTTAATCGTTCCATGTTTTGATATAGCTGCCATATAAACCGATCTTGGATCTTGACTTCTTGAGCCTCTAGAGGGCTCAATTCTCATCCGATTTAACTGAAATTTTGCGCGTAGTGTTTTGGTATCACTTCCAACAACTGTGCTAAGTATGGTTCAAATCGGTTCATAACCTGATATAGCTGCCATATAAACCGATCTGGGGTCTTGACTTCTTGAGCCACTAGAGGGCGCAATTCTCATCCGAATTGGCCAAAATTTAGCATGAAGTTGTTTGTTATGACTTCCAACAACTGTGCTAAATATGGTTCAAATCGGTTCATAACCTGATATAGCTGCCATATAAACCGATCTGGGGTCTTGACTTCTTGAGCCACTAGAGGGCGCAATTCTCATCCGATTTGACTGAAATGTTGAATGAAGTTGTTTTTTATGACTTCGAACAACAGTGCCAAATATGAATAAAATCGGTTTATAACCTAATATAACTGCAAATCGGTTCATAACCTGATATAGCTGCCATATAAACCGATCTTAAATCTTGACTTCCTGAGCCACTAGAAGGCACAATTCTCATCCGATTTGGCCAAAATTTAGCACGAAGTTGTTTGTTATGACTTCGAACAACAGTACCAAATATGGATAAAATCGGTTCATAACCTGATGTAGCTGCCATATAAACCGATCTGGGGTCTTGACTTCTTGAGCCACTAGAGGGCGCAATTCTCATCCGAATTGGCCAAAATTTAGCGTGAAGTTGTTTGTTATGACTTCCAACAACTGTGCTAAATATGGTTCAAATCGGTTCATAACCTGATATAGCTGCCATATAAACCGATCTTTGGTATTGTCTTCTTGAGCCACTAGAGGGCGCAATTCTCATCCGATTTGACTGAAATTTTGAATGAAGTTGTTTTTTATGACTTCGAACAACAGTGCCAAATATGAATAAAATCGGTTTATAACCTAATATAACTGCAAATCGGTTCATAACCTGATATAGCTGCCATATAAACCGATCTTAAATCTTGACTTCTTGAGGCACTAGAGGGCGCAATTCTCATCCGATTTGGCCAAAATTTAGCATGAAGTTGTTTGTTGTGACTTCCAAAAACTGTGCTAAGTATGGTTCAAATCGGTTCATAACCTGATATAGCTGCCATATAAACCGATCTGGGGTCTTGACTTCTTGAGCATCTAGAGGGCGCAATTCTCAACCGATTTGGCTGAGATTTCGCATGAAGTTGTTTGTTATGACTTCCAACAACTGTGCTAAGTATGGTTCAAATCGGTTCATAACCTGATATAGCTGCCATATAAACCGATCTGGGGTCTTGACTTCTTGAGCCACTAGAGGGCGCAATTCTCAACCGATTTGGCTGAGATTTCCCAAGTGGTGTTTTGGTATCACTTCCAACAACTACGCTAAGTATAGTCTAAATCAGTGCATGTTTTGATATAGCTGCCATATAAACCGATCTTAAATCTTGACTTCTTGAGCCACTAGAGGGCGCAATTCTCATCCGATTTGACTGAGATTTCACATGAAGTTGTTTGTTATGACTTCAAACAACAGTGCCAAATATGGATAAAATCGGTTCATAACCTGATATAGCTGCCATATAAACCGATCTTGGGTCTTGACTTCTTGAGCATCTAGAGGGCGCAATTCTCAACCGATTTGGCTGAAATTTTGAATGAAGTTGTTTGTTATAACTTCAAACAACAGTGCCAAATATAGATAAAATCGGTTCATAACCTAATATAGCTGCCATATAAACCGATCTGGGGTCTTGACTTCTTGAGCATCTAGAGGGCGCAATTCTCAACCGATTTGGCTGAAATTTTGTACAACGGTTTCTCCCATGACCTTCAACATACTAGTCAAATAAAGTCTGAATCGGTCTATAGCCTAATATAGCTCCCATATAAAGCGATCTCTCTATTTTACTTCCTGAGCCCCTAAAGGGCGCAATTCTTACTCCTTCATCCTTCTTCAATTTGACCCAGATCGGTCCATATGTGGGTATAGCTGCCATGTGGATCGAACTCTCGATTTAAGGTTTTGGTCCCATAAAAGGCGCATTTATTATCCGATTTCGTCGAAATTTGAGACAGTGAGTTGTGTTAGGCCCTTCGACATGCTTCTTCAATTTGACCCAGATCGGTCCATATGTGGGTATAGCTGCCATGTGGATCGATCTCCCGATTTAAGGTTGCACATTTGCACATTTTTCAAACGATCTGCACAAAATTTGGCACTGACTCTTTTGTTACTGATCTTAAATTATCTGCAAGATTTCATTCGCTCTAAACATTTTGTCTTTAGAGAAAATTTCTCTAAAATTTTATCTTCAATGAAAATTTTTGTTCCAAATTCGTCTTTAGTTTCTCTCAGTGTATCTTCTTCAAATTTCTCTATAGAATTCACTCTTTTAAATGCCCATAACGTGGGAAAAGAAATGCATGATGAATTCTCAATACCTTAGTGAAGACAAATATTTACCAAAAATTAAAGTCCCACAATGATGCATGAGCAGACCACAGCAATGCATCCGAGAATTTTGAAATGTTTTTATTATTAGTAAATTTTCTGCGAAAATATACGAATGCGGTTGCTCAAAACCAAAATTTCCATGAAAGTGAAACAACAACAAACACACCGTCATGCAGGCAAGCTGGCAAGGCTTGCTTGCCGAATTGCCTGGAGAATTATTCGTGAAATCAATCAAACGGCTATACAGCATTGTTTAATCTTGCAGTGATTTCTTAAAATTAATAAAGAATTGATGGGAACCACAATTGAACAATTGACCCCAGACACTGAAATAGAAAAATTACAATTCTAGGAAAAAACCCCCCAGGGAAAATAACTGCGTTGCAGATTGAGTTGAAAGTGCAGTGTTGGCCCGAAGTGCAGTCTATGTGCCAATGCATTTGCGAAAGGAAAGAAAGAATGTCGCCTTCAACCTCCATCATCATCGTTATCATCATCATTCCAAAGCCAACATTTCGCCCTTGTTTGGCTATGTAATTTTTTATTATTTAATAATAACCAGACATTGTTCATATTTGCACTCTATGATTAAACAAAACGTCATAATTTAATTGAATTCCCCACACATATTGTCGCCAGACAGGCCACCATGGCAATCGTCGTTCATTTGGTCAGCTAACCCACCTCCTCCCACCCCAACCAATGGGGCGTCTGTGGGTCCATGTGCGTGACCATCAATCGGGGGAATTGTTAAAATCACTTTTCACTACATCGAGGGTTTAATTGTGTGGCTGTGAACCCAACCATGCCCGTACTCAGCCAAAGGCCATCTATGAGTGAGTGAATGTTGCAACTCTAATGAAATTTTCAGGGTTCATCAACTCCAGTCGCCCCACTACCACAGACCAGTACGAGGAAGGAAGTAAGTCTTGTTTACATTCGCTTGAGGAGTGTTGTAATTTGGTTGTTTTTGTTTGAAAACAAATTCAATTAGTCGCCCAATGACTATGGACCATGGTTAGCAATAATGGCCAATGGTCATTGTTATTGGCATCCCTTGTTCCCTGTTTATGACACATAAGAATGTGGTTGCACACATGTCAATGAGAGCTCTTGGTTTATGGCAAGGGTTGAGAGGTATTACATTTTTGTAAAGAGGCAACAGATAAAGTGTTTCTTTTATTTGTCAAATTAACGAAAGGTTGTGCTGCAACGTTTAACCTTTGAGGTATTCCAATAAAAAACCAATAAAAAGGTATTAAGTTCGGCCGGGCCGAATCTTAAAAACCCTCCACCATGGTCGCATCTGTCGAGTTCTTTGCGCAGTATCGGTTTTTAGGCATACACAGCATAATGAATAAGGACGGAGTAGTAGGCTATATCAAGTTATAGTCCGATTCGGGGCTTAAGAAGCGAAATCGGGAGATCGGAAGGGAGCTGTATCAAGCTATAGATCGATTCTAAAGGCCATGGGAGGAGCCGTTGTACAAAATTTGTGTCAAATCGAACGAGAATAGCGCCCTCTAGAGGCTCATCAAAACATAGACCGATTTTAACCATACTTAGCACAGTTGTTGGAAGTGGAATATCAAGACACTATGTGGAAAATTTCAGTCAAATCAGACGAGAATTGCGCCCTCTACAGGCTCAAGAAGTCAAGACCCAAGATCGGTTTATATGGCAGCTATATCAGGTTATGGACCGATTTAAACCAGACTTAGCACAGTTGTTGAAAGTGATATCAAAACACTATGTGTGAAATTTCAGTCAAATCGGACGAGAATTGCGCCCCCTAGAGGCTCAAGAAGTCTAGACCCAAGATCGGTTTGTATGGCAGCTATATCAGGTTATTTACCGATTTGAACCATACTTAGCACAGTTATTGGAAGTGATATGAAAACACCATGTGCGAAATTTCATTCACATGGGACGAGAATTGCGCCCTCTAGAAGCCCAAGAAGTCAAAACCCAAGATCGGTTTATATGACAGCTATATCAGGTTATAGACCGATTAGAACCATACTGTGCACAGTTATTGGAAGTGATATGAAAACACCATGTGCGAAATTTAAGTCACATCGGTCGAGAATTGCGCCCGCTAGAGGCTCAAGAAGTCAAGACCCAAGATCGGTTTATATGGCAGCTATATCAGGTTATAAACCGATTTAAACCAGACTTAGCACAGTTGTTGAAAGTGATATCAAAACACTATGTGTGAAATTTCAGTCAAATCGGACGAGAATTGCGCCCCCTAGAGGCTCAAGAAGTCTAGACCCAAGATCGGTTTGTATGGCAGCTATATCAGGTTATTTACCGATTTGAACCATACTTAGCACAGTTATTGGAAGTGATATGAAAACACCATGTGCGAAATTTCATTCACATGGGACGAGAATTGCGCCCTCTAGAAGCCCAAGAAGTCAAAACCCAAGATCGGTTTATATGACAGCTATATCAGGTTATAGACCGATTAGAACCATACTGTGCACAGTTATTGGAAGTGATATGAAAACACCATGTGCGAAATTTAAGTCACATCGGTCGAGAATTGCGCCCGCTAGAGGCTCAAGAAGTCAAGACCCAAGATCGGTTTGTATGGCAGCTATATCAGGTTATAGACCGATTTAAACCATACTGGGCACAGTTCTTGGATATCATAACAAAACATGTTGTGCAAAATTTCATTCACATCGGATGAGAATTGCGCCCTTTAGAGACTCTAGAATTCAAGACCCAAGATCGGTTTATATGGCAGCTATATCAGGTTATGGACCGATTTAAACCATATTTAGCACAGTTATTGGAAGTGATATGAAAACACCATGTGCGAAATTTCAGTCACATCGGACGAGAACTGCGCCCTCTAGAAGCTCAAGAAGTCAAGACCCAAGATCGGTTAATATGACAGCTATATCAGGTTATAAACCGATTTAAACCAGACTTAGCACAGTTGTTGAAAGTGATATCAAAACACTATGTGTGAAATTTCAGTCAAATCGGACGAGAATTGCGCCCCCTAGAGGCTCAAGAAGTCTAGACCCAAGATCGGTTTATATGGCAGCTATATCAGGTTATAAACCGATTTAAACCAGACTTAGCACAGTTGTTGAAAGTGATATCAAAACACTATGTGTGAAATTTCAGTCAAATCGGACGAGAATTGCGCCCCCTAGAGGCTCAAGAAGTCTAGACCCAAGATCGGTTTGTATGGCAGCTATATCAGGTTATTTACCGATTTGAACCATACTTAGCACAGTTATTGGAAGTGATATGAAAACACCATGTGCGAAATTTCATTCACATGGGACGAGAATTGCGCCCTCTAGAAGCCCAAGAAGTCAAAACCCAAGATCGGTTTATATGACAGCTATATCAGGTTATAGACCGATTAGAACCATACTGTGCACAGTTATTGGAAGTGATATGAAAACACCATGTGCGAAATTTCAGTCACATCGGACGAGAACTGCGCCCTCTAGAAGCTCAAGAAGTCAAGACCCAAGATCGGTTAATATGACAGCTATATCAGGTTATAGACCGATTTTAACCATACTTAGCACAATTGTTGGAAGTTACAGCAAAACACGTCGTGCAAAATTCCAGTCACATCGGATGAAAACTGCGCCCTCTAGAAGCTCAAGAAGTCAAGACCCAAGATTGGTTTATATGACAGCTGTATCAAAAAATGAACCGATTTGGCCCATTTACAATCCCAACCGACCTATACTAATAAGAAGTATTTGTGCTAAATTTTAAGCGGCTAGCTCTGCTCCTTCAAAAATTAGCGGGCTTTCGACAGACAGACGGACGGACGGACATGGCTAGTTCGACTTAAAATGTCACGACGATCAAGAATATATATACTTTAGGGGGTCTTAGACGCATATTGCGAGGTGTTAAAAACAGAATGACGAAATTAGTATACCCTCATCCTATGGTGAAGGGGATAATAAGAAGAAGTAACAAGTAAAAAGGAGTTAAGTTCGGCCGGGCCGAACTTTGGATACCCACCACCTCGGGTATATATGTAAACCACCTTTCATCAAAATTCGGTGAAAATTTCATACCTTATACTCATATACCTCATACCGATCTGAAGTATATACGACACGGATGTCGAAAAGCCGAACATAAGTCACTGTGTCAAATTTCAGTGAAATCGGATTATAAATGCGCCTTTTATGGGGCCAAGACTTTAAATCGAGATATCGGTCTACATGGCAGCTATATCAAAATCTGGACCGATTTGGGCCAAGTTGCATAAACATGTCGACGAGCCTAACACTAAGCACTGTCCCAAATTTCGGCGAAATCGGACAATAAATGCCTCTTTTATGGGCCCTAAACCTTAAATCCAGAGATCGGTCTATATGGCAGCTATATTCAAATCTGGACTGATCTGGGCAAAATTGAAGAAGGACGTCGAAGAGCCTAACAAAACTCACTGTCTCAAATTTCAGCGACATCGGACAATAAATGCGTCTTTTATGGCCCCAAAACCTAAAACCTAGATATCGGTCTATATGGCAGCTATATCCAAATCTGGACCGATCTGTGCGATATTGCAGAAGTATGTCAAGGGGCTTAACTTAACTCACTGTTCCAAATTTCGGGGACATTGGGCAATAAATAAGCATTTTATGGGCCCAAAACCATAAATCAAGAAATCGGTCTATATGGCAGCTATATCCAAATTTGAACCGATCTGGACCAAATTGAAGAAATATGTTAGAGGACCTAACACAACTCACTGTCCCAAATTTCAACAAAATCGGATAATAAATGTGGCTTTTATGGGCCTAAGACCCTAAACCGGAGGATCGGTCTATATGGCAGCTATATCCAAATCTGGACCGATCTGAGCCAAATTGAAGGAGAATGTCGAAGGTCCCAACACAACTCACTGTCCCAAATTTCAGCAAAATCGGATAATAAATGTGGCTTTTATTGGCCTAAGACCCTAAATCGGAGGAACGGTTTATATGGCAGCTATATCCAAATCTGAACCGATCTGAGCCAAATTCAGGGAGAAGGTCGAAGGGTCCAACTTAACCCACTCTGCCAAATTTCAGCGACATCGGACAATACATGCGCCTTTTATAGGCCCAAAACCTTAAATCGAGGGATCGGTCTATATGGCAGCTATATCCAAATCTGGACCGATCTGAGCCAAATTGAAGGAGAATGTCGAAGGTTCCAACACAACGCACTGTCCCAAATATCGGAGTAATCGGACAATAAATGCGCCTTTTATGGCCCCAAAACCATAAATCGAGATATCGGTCTATATGACAGCTATATCCAAATCTGAACCGATCTAGGTCAAATTGAAAAAAGATGTCAAAGGTCCCAACATCACTCACTGTCCAAAATTTCAGCAAAATCGGATAATAAATGTGGCTTTTATTGGCTTAAGACCCTAAATCGGAGGATCGGTCTATATTGCAGCTATATCCAAATCTGCACCGATCTGAGCCAAATTCAAGGAGAAGGTCGAAGGGTCCAACTTAACCCACTCTGCCAAATTTCAGCGACATCGGACAATACATGCGCCTCTTATAGGCCCAGGACCTTAAATCGAGAGATCGGTCTATATGGTAGCTATATCCAAATCTGAACCGATCTAAGCCAAATTGAAGAGGGATGTCGTAGGGCCTAACACAACACACAGCCCCAAATTTTATCAAAATCGGATAATAAATTTAGCTTTTATGGGCCTAAGACCCTAAATCGGCGGATGGGTCTATATGGCAGCTATATCCAAATCTGAACCGATCTAGGCTATATTGCAGAAAGATATCGAGGTGCCCAACTTAACCCACTCTGCCAAATTTCAGCGACATCGGACAATAAGTGCGGCTTTTATGGGCCTGAGACCCTAAATCGGTGGATCGGTCTATATGGCAGCTATATCCAAATCTTTACCGATCTGCGCGAAATTGACGAAGGATGTCATAGAGTCCAACACAACTCCCTGTCCCAAATTTCATCAAAATCGGATAATAAATGTGGCTTTATGGACCCTCAAGGATCGCTCTATATGGGGGCTATATCAAGATATAGTCCGATATAGCCCATCTTCAAACTTAACCTGCTTATGGACAAAAAAACGAATCAATGCAAAGTTTCAGCTCAATATCTCTGTTTTTAAAGACAGTAGCGTGATTTCAACAGACAGACGGACGGACATGGCTAGATCGTCTTAGATTTGTACGGTGAATCCATGAAAACATTTGAAATTCTTACCACTATAGGAGTCTACGGCAAAAACCACATATCCTGTAAATAATTTCCTAAGACCAGCAAAGAGCATAATTTTGACAAATATGTTTTTTTCTTCATACTACCCGCAGTTTTAGCAGCAAACCTCGATTAAGTTCTTGGAATTCATTGACACACGTATTATATTTACACACCAGGCCACTTTAAGATTCAAATGAGCTCATATCGCAGAAAAAAAAAACCCCAATTTGTAACCGCATACGAATGCATCATAGTACGTCAAATTAAGGCGTTTGACGCCAATGACTTCAGAGCTCGGCCAATGATTCCATGGAAATAATGACGTAAATGAAATGTACACAACATTGTTGATATCTATGGCTTATTTTTATAACCACCGCCATACGAAGGGGGGGAGTATACTAGCCCAGTCATTCTGTTTGTAACACCTCGAAATATTCTTGATCGTCGTCATGACATTCTAAGTCGATCTAGCCATGTCCGTTCGTTTGTCGAAATCACCATAGAGGACGAACGAAAAAAGATTTTCCCTTGAAATTTTGAACTGATACTCCATATGAATGTAGGTCCTTGGGCATTGCCTAAGCTGGTATAGCTTCCTTAAAAAACTATCTCTCGATTTAATATCTTGAGCCCCTGAGAGCCGCAAATGTAATCTGATTTGGTGAAAATCTTGTACGTAGTGTTCTAATAGCCAATTTTTTCCAAGAACGGAACTGAGGCAAACTTCTCACATATCAATGGGTGTTGTCCTACTTTTTATAGCCGAGTTCGAACTGTGGGCCCCAGTGCCACACCTCTTTGGGGAGAAGTTTGTACATGGCATGGTAGGTTCAACAAATGTCGCCAGCATAAGGAGGGAAAACCACCGCCGCACATTACATTTCTGAGGTTCTCGCCAGGTTTCAAACCCAGGCGTTCAGCGTCAAAGGCAGACATGCTTACCTCCGTGCTGCGGTGGCCTCCAGTGTCTTCCAATATGAATACCAAAATGCTTGGTAAGTATGGTCGGTCCTTAGCGGTGTATACGGTGATATAACTCCCATATAAACCGATCTCTTTATAAGTCTCCAAGTCCCCAAGAAGCTTCAAGCTTTAGCTGACTACTGAGTCAGTTTTCGCAATTTTTTTTTTTTGTAGAATCCATGATGATGGGTTCCCAAGATTCGACCCGGCCGAACTTTGCACGTTTTTTCTTGTTTATAGCTAATTTTACAAAAAAAAAAAAAAAAAAAAAAAAAAAAAACCTATAACGAAATTCTCACAAAACAAACATCGCTTCAAGAACGCACAGCACACGTCTGTTTTTAGCAATTCAATCCAATCGTTCGTTCGTTTATGATGTTTGAATTTCTCATCAACGCCTTAAAACAAAACACACTCACTCACACACACACCCACACATACACATGCATGGAGTATTTGCACCACTCGGTACGGCTCACAATTTCTCAGAATTAACCATGATATTAATAGAGAATTGTCGCCTTTGTGGTGGAATGCCAAACAAATAAATAATAATAATAAATAATATGAAATAAATAATTTTAAAAACAAAATAGGAAACCAGCATTTTTTCTATTTGTTTTCTTTTATATTTTTTATTTTGTGTGTAAAACTAACATGGAAGCACGTTTTGCAAAAATAAACACGGCAATCATTCAAAGTGACACAGAATTTGTCATGGACCTTGGATACCCTGACATGGTGACATAAATTAGAAGTAAGGGTATTTTTTTGCGATTCAACAAGTGGGGTGCAAAGGAAGTTGAAAAAAAATGTTAATTATATAAAAGCAAGGCATTAAGTTCGGCCGGGCGAAATCGGTTAAAAAATAAAGCTTTTATGGGCTTTAGACCCCTTGTCTGGAGATCGGTCTATATGGCAGCTATATCTAAATACAGTCCGATTTGATCCATATTTAGATGGGATATCAGGAGGCTTAAGATACCCCTCTGTTTTTAATTTCAAGGAAATCGGTTATAAAATAAAGCTTTTATGGACTTCAGACCCTTTATCGGCAGATCGGTCTATATGGCAGCTATAACTAAATAAAGTCCGATCCGAACCATATTTGGGTCAGATGTTGGGAGGACTAACACTGCTCACTGTTTCCAATTTCAGCGAAATCGGTTAAAAATTAAAGCTTTACTGGGCTTTGGACCCTTTATCGGCAAATCGGTCTATATGACAGCTATATCTAAATACGAACCGATCTAAACCATACTTAAGTCAGATATCGGGAAGCTTAAAATAACTCTCTGTTTCAAATTTCAGCAAAATCGGCTAATAAATAAAGCTTTTATGGGCTTTAGACCCTTTATCGGCAGATCGGTCTATATGGCAGCTATATCTTAATATAGTCCGATCTGGTCCATATTTAGGTCAGCTATCAGGAGGCTTAAGATAACCCTCTGTTTAAAATTTCAGCGAAATCGGGTAAAAAATAAAGCTTCTATGGGCTTTAGACCCTTTATCTGGAGATCGGTCTACATGGCAGCTATAACTGAATAAAGTCCGATCTAAACTATATTTAGGTCAGATGTTGGTAGGTCTAAAATTACTCACTATTTTAAATTTCAGCGAAATTGGGCAATAAATAAAGCTTTTATGGGCTTCAGACCCTTTATCGGCAGTTCGGTCTATATGGCAGCTTTATCCAAATATGGTCGTATCAGTCCCGTTCAAGAACTTAACCGGCGTGTATCAAAAAGTCGTATTTGTGCCAAATTTAAGCTCAATTTCTCATTTTTTGAAAGCTGCAGAGTGATTACAACAGACGGACGGACAGGCACACGGACATCGTTAAATCATCTTAGAATTTTACGACGTTCCGAGATTGGATAATTTTCACCGAAATCGAATTATAAATGCGCCTTTTATGGGGTCAAAACCTTAAATCGAGAGATCGGTCTATATGGCAGCTATATGCAAATCTAAACCGATCTGGGCAAATTTGCAGAAAGTTGTCGAAGAGCCTAACGCAACTCACTGTCCCAAATTTCGGCGACATCGGACAATAAATGTGCCTTTTATGGGCCCAAGACTTTAAATCGAGAGATCGGTTTATATGGCGGCTATAACCAAATCTGAACCGATCTGGGCCAAATTGAAGGAGTATGTGAACTATCCGAACACAATTCACTGTCCCAAATTTCAGCAAAATCGAATGGTAAATGTGGCTTTTATGGGCCCAAATCTGCGGATTGTCTATATGGGGTCTATATCAAGGTACAGTCCGATATACGCCATCTTCGAACTTAACCTGCTATCCAATATCTCTATTTTTAAAGACTCTACTTTTAAAGACCATCCATCGGTGGTGGGTATAACAAACCTTTTATGCATGTGTTTGTTTGTTTGTTCTGTATAGACTCAACAACGGCTAAACCGATTGGTTTGAAATTTTCACAGATTGTGGGGATTGGTCCGGATGGAACAAAATGCTATTGTTTTATATCGCAAGGGGGGCAGACCCTCCCCCTTACACCAAAATTACTAACAAAAAATAAAAGTGGACCGATCGGAACAATATTCTTAAAGGAAAGGTATTCGGAAGTAGAATGCAAATTTGATATGAAAAGTTGGGTCCAAGTCGGATGCCCCGACCCCAAAACCCCTTCAGTTAGGCACGTTGGACGGTAATGAAAACATGGGACGCAAAAGAATGGTATTAGGGTGTAGATAACGAAAATGGTCTGGAAGGAGCAATAGGATATGAAATTTTTTGATATCGTCAGGGGGCGCACCCTCTCCCCTAACCACAAAAGCACCGCCCAAAATAAAAGTGGACCGATCGGGACAATATGGGGCCCTAATGAAAGGTTTTAAAGAGTAGATTACGAATATGGTCAGAAGGTGCAATAGGCTGTAGAATTTGTTGATATCGTAAAGGGCGGACCCTCTTCCCTTACTCCAAAAGGACCACCCCCGAAAAAAAAGTCGACCGATCGAGACAATGTGGGAATAAAATTAATTTTGGGGGGTGGATTACGAATATGGTCTGGCAGGTGTAATAGGCTGTATAATTTGTTTGTATCGGAAGAGGGTAATACAAATTTGCCCATGCACATTCCATTAAGGAACTGGGGCAAACTTCTCACAAATCAATGAGTGCAGTCCGATTCGATTTTATGCTTAATGAGAAGGGGCCTCCTTTTTATTTTTCTGATGGTCCCGCCAGGATTCGAACCCAGGCGTTCAGCGTCATAGGCGGACATGCTAACCTCTGCGCTACGGTGCCCTCGGAAGAGGGCGGACGCGCCAACCGAAAACCCCCTCAAATAGCCATACTGGACTGTAATGACAATATTGGACTCTTAATAACGGTAATACGGAGTAGATAACGAAAATGGTCTGGAAGGAGCAATAGGCTATAGAATTAATTGATATCGCAAGGGAGCGGACCCTCAACCTTACACGAAAAGCACCACCCAAAATAAAAGTGGGACGATCGGAACAATATGGGACTCATATGAAAGGTATTAAGGAGTAGATAACGAAAATGGTCTGAAAGGAGCAATAGGCTATATATTTCATTGATATCGAAAAGCACCACCCAAAAATAAAAGTGGACTGATGGGGACAATATGGGACTCAAATTAAATAACAAAAAATCAAGGCCATAACATTTGGGAGAATTCAAACAAATTGTTCTAGGGAGATACATTTTTATGCCCACCACCATAGGATGGGGGTATACTAATCCAGTCATTACGTTTGTAATACCTCGAAATATTCGCCTAAGACCCCATAAAGTATATATATTCTTGATCGCCTCTATGCTATGAGTCGAAATAGCCATGTCCGTCCGTCTGTCGAAATCACGATAGCGGTCGAAGGCGTACAGCTAGCCGCTAGAAGAAGATCATTGGGTATAGCAAATGGATCATATCGGTTGAGATTTAGATATAGCTACCATATAAACCGATCTCCATATTTCACTTCTTGAGCCTCTGAAATCCGCAATTTTTTTCTGATTTCGCTAAAATTTTGCATATAGTATTCTGTTATGACTGACCAACAACCGTGCAAGTTCGGTCTAAATCGGTCTATAACCTGATATAGGTCCCATATAAACCGATCTTCCGATTTGACGATCTTGAGCCCCTAGAAGCCTCAATTTTCATCCGATTTGGCTGAAAATTTGTGCATAAAGTTCTGTTTTGCTCATAGTGTTCTATTTCTATATTCGGAGGCCACCGCAGCGCAGAGGTTAGCACGTCCGCCTATGACGCTGAAATCATGGGTTCGAATCCTGACGAGACCATCAGAAAAATTTTCAGCGGTGGTTTTCCCCTCCTTATGCTGGCAACATTTGTGAGGTACTATGCCATGTAAAACTTCTCTCTAAAGAGGTGTCGCACTGCGGCACGCCATTCGGACTCGGCTATAAAAAGGAGGCCCCTTATCATTGAGCTTAAAAACTTGAATCGGACTGCACTCATTGATATGTGAGAAGTTTGCCCCTGTTCCTTGTATTTGTATAAACCGATCTTGTGTCTTGACTTCTTGAGCCTCTAGAGGGCGCAGTTCTTTTCCGGTTTGGCTGAAATTTTGAACGTGTTGTTTTACTGTCACTTCCAACAACTGTACTGAGTATGGCTCAAATCGGTTCATAACCTGTTATAGCTGCCATATAAACCGATCTGGGATATTGACTTCTAGAGCCTTTAGAAGGCGCAGTTCTCATCCGATTCGTCTGAAATTTTGCATGAGGTGTTTTAATATCACTTCCAACAACTGTGCTACGCTGCTATATAAACCGATATTGGATTTTGAGTTCTTGAGCCGCTAGAGGGCACAGTTCTCATCCGAATTGGCTGAAATTTTTCATGGGGTGTTTTGTTGTGACTTCCAACAACTGTGTTAAGTGTGGCTAAAATCGATTCATAACCTGTTATAGCTGCCATATAAACCAATCTGGGATCTTGACTTCTTGACCGATCTTGGCCGATAAATGGTCTGAAGGCCATAAAAGCTCTATTTATTACCCGATTTCGCTAAAATTTGAAACAGTGAGTAGTTTTACGCCTCTTAACATCCGACTTTAATATGACTCAGATCGGACTATATATGGATATAGCTGCCATATAGACCGATCTGCCGATAAAGGGTCTGAAGCCCATAAAATCTTTATTTCTTATCCGATTTCCCTGAAATTTGAAACAGTGGGTAATTTTAGGTCTCCCGACATCCTCCCGACAAATATGGTTCAGATCGGACTGTATTTAGATATAGCTATCATATAGACCGATATTCCGATTAAGGGTCTTAAGCACATAAAAGCTACATTTATTACCCAATTTTGTTGAAATTTTAAATACAAAATCCACTCAATGTCTGTGCCGAATTTGGGTGCATAAGTTCTTCATTTTTCACCGGATTGTGCCGTAAGGGGGTTTTACATATATACCCGAGGTGGTGGGTATCCAAAGTTCGGTCGGGCCGAACTTAAAGCCTTTTTACTTGTTTTTGGTTGGCATTTACCACAGGGATAACTACCAAACAAATGGATGCCCAAACCGTGGGTGATTTTATTTGTTAATCTCCATTGGGTTTAAAATCAAAAAGTTTTCAAAAATTTTATTGAAAGATTAACCGGACTACAGTTTCTGGGATTCCATCCCTTCATCAGCGGTATTCTTCGACGAATTGCCCAGTTGACCATCAATGTTATAGGCTTAGGCAAAAATTGCCCAAAATAACTTTGAAAAATGCTATCGGCAATGATGTAGAACTATTTATCAAACACCACCACCATAACTTGGAATTTTCTAGTCGCACATCTCATTACCCTAAAATTGTTTCCAGCTGCACCTTAATATCTCACCGTAGCAATACAACATACCGCCTCCACAATGTTTCCTTTCCCAGTTGAGGGAAAAATTACGTAAAAAATTTTAATTTGATTTCTTTTCTTATGTGGAAAAATTTGTAAAATTTTTTTAAATGCTTAACCGCAATATGTCAATCGAACTGGAAAATATTCCATTTGACAACTGTCAATTTTAAATTACCCCTGGCATATCGATTGACTGCAATATGACCCTTATAAGATAATTGCAGTATTAGGCAAATTGGCTCTCATTATCCTTCCGAATAACTTAATTGCATTGGAATGTATAGACAAAGGCAGTTTCTTTTCCCACACCCCCCCTCCCCCCCCCACCAAGCGCATAGGTAGGGCCAATTGATTGAAGTTAGTTGTTAATGGTGGTACATAAAATGCTTCCGCATATCAAGTCAATTTTCTGGACGTTTCCATTGGCGTAGTCTATATCAGTTTTCTAAGGGGGCTTATGCCGAGGTTGCGATGTAACAACCGGAATGATGTGAAAAGTATGCCCCAGCCTATGGTGGGGAGTGGGAGGGGGGATGTTTAAGCCAAAGATTTCGGAGCTATGCACTCTCACCTACATTTAATTCTACGCCCTTGTAGCAGCCTTAATGCCAAGAACTTTAGAATAGTTACGCCCTCTAATTAAATTTGATTGGTTCATTAGAAAGTCATCATGGTCCTCATAATGGCAGCGCATTTGAGGTAATGGAATGTGTCAATTAAAATTTGTTTTTGTGTTTTTTTATACCCTCCACCAAAGGATGGGGGTATACTCATTTCGTCATTCTGTTTGTAACACCTCGAAATATGTGTCTAAGACCCCATAAAGTATATATATTCTTGATCGTCCCGTCATTTTAGGTCGATATAGCCATGACCGTTCGTCTGTCCGTCCGTCTGTCTGTCGAAAGCACGAAAGAGTAAAGTTAGCCGCTTGAAATATTGCACAAATACTTTTTATTAGTGTAAATCGGCTGATATTGTAAATGGGCCTAATGATATTGTAATGGGCCTAGCTGCCATATATACCGATCTTGGGTCTTGACTTCTTGAGCCTCTAGAGGGCGCAATTCTCATCCGATTTGGCTGAAATTTTGCTTGAAGTGTTTTGTTACGACTTCCAAAAACTGCGACAAGTATGGTTCAAATCGGTCCATGTTTTGATGTAGCTTCCATATAAACCGATTTTGGGTCTTGACTTCTTGAGCCTCTAGAGGGCGCAATTCTCATCCGTTTTGAATGAAATTTTGCACGTAGTGTTTTGGAAGCACTTCCAACAACTACGCTTAGTATGGTTTACATCGGTTCATGTTTTGATATAGCTGCTATATAAACCGATATTGGGTCTTGACTTCTTGAGCCACTAGAGGGCGCAATTCTCATCCGATTTGGCTGAAATTTTGCTTGAGGTGTTTTGTTATCACTTCCAACAACTATGCTAAGTATGGTTTAAATCGGTCCATGTTTTGAGATAGCTGCCATATAAACCGATCTTGGGTTTTGACTTCTTGAGCCTCTAGAGGGCGCAATTCTCATCCGATTTGGCTGAAATTTTGCTTGAGGTGTTTTGTTATCACTTCCAACAACTATGCTAAGTATGGTTTAAATCGGTCCATGTTTTGATATAGCTGCCATATAAACCGATCTTGGGTCTTGACTTCTTGAGCCTCTAGAGGGCTCGATTTCTACCCGATTTGACTGAAATTTTGCACGTAGGGTTTTGGTATCACTTTCAACAACTACGCCAAGTATGGTTTACATCGGTCCATGTTTTGATATAGCTGCCATATAATCCGATCCTGGGTCTTGACTTCTTGGGCCTCTAGAGGGCGCAATTCTCGTCCGATTTCACTGAAATTTTGCACGTAGTGTTTTCGTTTCTTTTCTTTTCCAACAATTATGGTGAGTATGGCTTTATTCGGTCCATGTTTTGATATAGCTGCCATATTAACCGATCTTGGGTCTTGACTTCTTTAGCCTCTAGAGGGCGCAATACTCATCCGATTTACCTGAAATTTTGCTTGAGGTGTTTTGTTATCACTTCCAACAACTATGCCAAGTATGGTTTAAATCGGTCAATAACCTGAAATAGCTGCCATATAAACCGATCCTGGGTCTTGACTTCTTGAGCCTCTAGAGGACGTAATTATTATCCGATTTAACTGAAATTTTGCACATAGTGTTTTGTTAGCACTTCCAACAACTACGCTAAGTATGGTTTCAATCGGTTTAGTTTTTGATATAGCTGCCATATAAACCGATCTTGGGTCTTGACTTCTTTAGCCTCTAGAGGGCGCAATTCTCATCCGATATGGCTGAAATTTTGCACGTACTTGTTTGGCAGCACTTCCAACAACAGTGCTAAGTATGGTTTTAATCGGTCCATGTTTTAATATAGCTGCCATATAAACCGATCTGGGATCTTGACTTCTTGAACCTCTAGAGGGCGCAATTATCATCCGATTTGGCTGAAATTTTGTACAACGGCTTCTCTCGTGACCTTCAACATACATGTCTAACATAGTCTGAATAGATCAATAGCTTGATACAGCTCCCATATAAACCTATCTCCCGATTTTGCTTCTTGAGCCCCTACAAGGCGCAATTCTTAACCGAATGAACTGTTAAGAATGTTCAGCATTCATTTATGGTCCGAATCGGACTATAACTTGATATAGCTCCAATAGCATAACAGTTCTTATTCAATATTCTATGTTTGTCTTAAAAGAGATACCACGCATAGAACTCGACAAATGCGATCAATGGTGGAGGATATTTAAAATTCGGCCCGACAGAACTTAGCACACTCTTACTTGTTTTTTGTAGATTTCCGTTACCACATTTGTTGACCTTTTATTTTAAAAATGGTTTTGTAATTATTGCGATTAACAACAAGAAAATTAAATTTGAGGTTTCTCCTGCTAATTTGTTGTTGTTGTTTTTGAGAATTTGTTTACATTTGTCGGTGACTTTGGTGTGTACGGCATTTTCCCAATTCTAATGACGGTCATTATGAATGTTAAATTGAAAAGAAAAAAAATTAAACCAGAAAGCAAAAAAAGGCGCCAACAAAATAAATAAAATTCTAATTGAATTGAATGCATAAAGAGAAAAATAATAAATAAAAAAAAAAACATTAGCACGAGAATGCATTTAGCAAATAATCATTGATGTGGGACCTATCTACTGACAGTGTCCTCGAAATGTTCATCAAGTCCCATGGTGGAGTGCAAGCGAGAGCATGAAACTGTCATTAGGAAGTCTGTTTTTTGTTTTGGAGTGAGCGAATAATTTATGCGGTCAATTATTGTTGGCTTCGTTTGTTGATATTTTCAATAAAGTTATTATTTTTCGAAACCTTCTCTGTGGCGGGAAACAAGTTTTTGTTTACATTGTTGCAATTTTTTATTGAACGAATGCTTTGAAGTCATGTTTTTACACATTGAAACTTGAAGTCTTACATTTTACGTGTCATGATACAAGATCTCTGAGCTATTTATTTTCATTTAGGTTCGGCTGAAAAGAGGTTGCGGATATAAGTCCGCCCCCTGCCACTATGGATATACACTATGGCCAGTAAACGGCTGGGGTCTCAGACGAATATTTCGAGTAGTTACAAACCGAATGATGATATTAGTATACCTCCATCCTATTAGTGGAGGGTATAAAAATTGGTCTTTTTGCTGGCCATATCCAAATAAAGATCGATCGACCATCGGACAACTTTCGGATATAGGTGGCGTTTTTGGGGTCAGGGGGAGGGTCCGCCTTGACTAAATAGCTAAAAATCGGTTCAGCCAAGTATCATATACCCCTCGTGTTTGAGGGGTGGCGTGACCCCCTATACTTCGATCTGATTTCGAAATCTACTCTCGAATACCTTTCATTTGAGCCCCATATTGAAATGAACGTCCAATATGTCTGTTTGGGGAAGTTTTTGGTTTAGGGCGACCCGATTCTCTTAAACTCAAATTTTGATACCACATTCGTATTCTACTCTCCAATACCTTTCATTTGATACCTATATTGTCCCGAACGTCCCACTTTTGATTTCAAGTTGTGTTTTTGGCATAAGGGGAAGGGTCCGTCCCCCTTCCGATACCGAAAAATTATATAGCCTATGTTTCCTTCTAGACCAACCTACACAATATGCGAACATTTTGAGAAACAAACAAACCGAGTGATTGGCTAATGTGCCCATTTTGGGCGTTTTTTGTGGGGGTGGGATGACGCCCTATATTTCGACATGAATTTGTATGCCAGATTCGATGTCTACTTCCGCATACTTTTCATTTGATACCCATATTGTCCGTATCAGTCCACTTTTAATTTTGGGTGGTGTTTTGGGGGTAACGGTGGAAGGTCCGCCCCCTTCCGTTATCAATAAATTATAAAGCTTATTCCTTCTTCCTGACCATATTCGTAATCTACTCCCGAATACCCGTCATTTGAGTCCCATATTGTCATGATCCTCAAATAAACCTATTTTAAGGAGTTTCGGGACTGGGGCGGCCCCCCAGGTATTTGGACCCAACTTTTATTATGAAATTCGTACTCTACTCCTGAATACCTTTCATTTGAATCCCATATTGTCCCGATCGGTCCTTTTTTATTTTTGGGTAGCACTTTTGCGGTAAGGGGGAGGGTCCGCCCCTTTCCCTTCCTTCCACACCAACCTAAACAATCTGTGAAAATTTCAAGGAAAACGGTTCAGCCGTTTTTGAGTCTATACGGAACAAACAAACAAACCGACAAACAAACACAATTTGAATTTTACAATCCCCAAGAACCTACATCAATTTTAGAATATCAAGCGGCTAGATTTACGAGTTCGACCGCTATCGTGATTTCGACAGACGGATGGATTCGGCCCGGCCGGACCTAGCACGCTTTTACTTGTATACTTCTTATGTCCCTAAACACATTTAAAAAAATTTTTAAATTAAAAATATTTGTAGTTCCCCAGCAAATTTACTAAAAAATTTTAATTTTATAATCATCTTTGCTTGAAATGGGTATTTTGGGGATTTTTGTAAAAAAATTTGGTCGGGATTTATTTTTGTTCTTTTGAGGACACTTTTAACTGCAAAGTTCGAAAAAAACTTCAATACATCTCTTTTCGTTTTTTTTTTCTTAAAATTTTTTATCGGCAGTCCTCTCGCTTTGACTGCCAAATCGTCTGCTCTTTCAATCCATCCACATTGTTCCGCTATGGCCTGGCACCTTAACTATGGGAATCATGCCATCCCCAGAGAAGACGTTAATCCCCTTTCGTACACACCAAGACACCAAGTGACCTTACCGTTCTGGTGTTTATAACCCTGATTTGAATGTCTGTAACGATGTTTACACTCGACCTCCTTGCGTGAACACCACACGCACTCGGTGATCGCCCGGATCTCCGCTTGCAGGACCGTATTATGGGCAGGACCGTCAGTCAGTCGAAAACAGTTTTAAGTCCTTGGGTTCTCAATGTAAACCCCCAGACTAACTCTGTCTTCTAGCGTTGATCCTGATCTGTGTAGCATGATCTTCCAGATGACACCGTTTCGTTGAGGAAGGGTGGTGGGGCTCATTGGCCCACCCTCGTCTTCCTCGTGATCAGGCAGATTTCAGTTTTCACAGGGTTAACATTGAGACCCCTAGGTATAGCCCAGCTGCATGCCATCAGCAAGACGCTTTCGGCCTTTTTGCATGGCTGATTAGAAGTATTATAACACTGTCTGAGTAGCAAACGTGTTCAAATCCCTCCTCGGTCAGCATCCGTAATAGGTCATTTATGGTGGCGATAAAATGCCCCCCAGTAACGTGCCCTAAGCCACTTTCTGCCTTATATTTATGTCATGGAACCCACAATTTATCTACCTGTTCCTTGGTATATGGTTTTCCCTGTCTCTGAGGGCCCAGTCCATACGGTACTGGTCTAAGGATTTCATCAATGTATCGGTCCGCACATTCTTTAAAGCCCCCTCAAAGTGAATGCCTAACGCCAATATTTATACGCTACACCACTACTGTGGTACAGGGCATTATTATACGCTACACCACTACCACCGTAGCAGAGGTTAGCATGTCCGCCTATGACGCTGAAAGCCTGGGTTCGAATCCTGGCGAGACCATCAGAAAAAAATTTTTAGCGGCGGTGTTCCCCTCCTAATGCTGGCAACAATTGTGAGGTACTATGCCATGTCAAACCTCTCTCCAAACAGGTATCGCACTGCGGCACGCCGTCCGAACTCGGCTATAAAAAGGAGGCCCCTTATCAATGAGCCTAAACTTGAATAGGACTGCGCTCATTGATATGTGAGAAGTTTGCCCCTGTTTCTTGAACAGTTTCCCCATCACAGTCGTAAGTCAGTGTTGGTCAAATCACGCTTTTGTAGAGCCAGTGGACCATCTTCGGATTCAGGCCCCATTTCAAGCCTTTGTCTCATCTTCATAGTGCGCAACATCTGTGAGCCTTCTTGTACGTAACACCCAAAAGGAAGAGAGATGGACCCATTGATTAGTGTACCGATCAACTCAGAATCACTTTCTGATTCGATTAAGCTATGTCCATCTGTCCGTCTGTCCATCTGTCTGTCCGCCCGTCCATGTTATTTTGTGTACAAAGTATAGGTCGCAGTTTTCATCCGATCGTCTTCAATTGTAGTACAGGCATATTTTTCGGCCTAGAGACGAAGCCTATTGAAATCGGAAAAAATCGGTCCAGATCTGGAAATAGCTCCCATATATATGTTTGTCCGATTTTCAGTAATAATGCAAAAAAATGGTCATTTGTTAACCGATTTTCTCGAAATTCGGCAGGAGGGATTTTTTTTACGACTCTCGACAATACTGATGAATTTCATGGAAATCGGTACAGATTTATATATAGCTCTCATATATATATCGCCCGATTTTCACTCCTAGAGTCACTGCAAGCACATTTATTGACCAATCTTCCCAACATTTTGCAAAACGCTTTCCTCAGCGACTACCACATTATCTGAGTAGTTTGCTCGAAATCGGATCAGATTTAGATATAGCTCTCATATATATGTTCGTCCGATTTGGAGTAATAATGCAAAAAAATGGTCATTTGTGAACCGATTTTCTCGAAATTCGGCAGTAGGGATTTTCTCTTGACTCTCAATATTGCTGGTGAATTTCATGGAAATCGGTTCAGATTTATATATAGTTGTCATATATATATATCGCCCGATTTTCACTCCTAGAGTCACTGCAAGCACATTTATTGACCCATCGTCCCAAAATTTTGAAAAACGTTTTCCTCAACGACTACCACATTATCTGAGAAGTTTTCTCGAAATCGGTTCAGATTTAGATATAGCTCCCATATATATGTTTGTCCGATTTTCAGTAATATTGCAATAAAATGGTCTTTTGTAAACCGGATCTATCGAAATTTGGCAGGAGGGATTTTTTTACGACTCTCGACAATACTGATGAATTTTGTAGAAATCGGTTCTGATTTCGATATAGCTCTCATATATATATATCGCCCGATTTTCACTCCTAGAGCCACTGCAAGCACATTTATTGACCAATCTTGCCAAAATTTTGCACAACGCTTTCCTCAACGACTACCACAGTATCTGAGGAGTTTGCTCGAAATCGGTTCAGATTTAGATATAGCTCTCATATATATGTTCGTCCGATTTGCAGTAATAATGCAATATAATGGTCATTTGTTAACCGATTTTCTCGAAATTTGGCAGGAAGGATTTTTTTACGACTCTCGACATTCATGGTGAGTTTCATGAAAATCGGTTCAGATTTATATATAGTTGTCATATATATATATCGCCCGATTTTCACTCCTAGAGCCACTGCAAGCGCATTAATTGACCCATCTTGCCAAAATTTTGTAAAACGCTTTCCTTGACGACTACCACAATATACATAGAGTTTGGTCACAATCGGTTCAGATTTAGATATAGCTCCCACATATATGTTCGTCCGATTTGCAGTAATAATGCAATAAAATCGTCTTTTGTTAACCGATTTTCTCGAAATTCGGCAGGAGGAATTTTCTAATGACTCTCTACATTACTGGTGTATTTCATAGAAATCGGTTCAGATTTAGATATAGCTCTCATATATATCTATCGCCAGATTTTCACTCCAGGAGCCACTGCAAGCACATTTATTGACCAATCTTGCCAAAATTTTGCACAACGCTTTCCTCAACGACTGCCACATTATCTGAAGAGTTTGCTCGGAATCGCTTCAGATTTAAATATAGCTCTCACATATATGTTCGTCCGATTTTCAGTAATAATGCAATAAAATGGCCTTTTGTTAACCGATTTTCTCGAAATTTGGCAGGAAGGATTTTCTAATGACTCTCTACATTACTGGTGAATTTCATAGAAATCGGTTCAGATTTAGATAAAGCTCTCATATATATCTATCGCCAGATTTTCACCCCAGGAACCACTGCAAGCACATTGTTTGACCAATCTTGCCAAAATTTTGCACAACGCTTTCCTCAACGACTACCACATTATCTGAGGAGTTTGCTCGAAATCGGTTCAAATTTAGATATAGCTCCCACATATATGTTCGTCCGATTTTCAGTAATAATGCAAAAAAATGGTCATTTGTTAACCGATTTTCTCGAAATTCGGCAGAAGGGATTTTCTCTTGACTCTCAATATTGTTGGTGAATTTCATGGAAATCGGTTCAGATTTAGATATAGCTCTCACATATATATATCGCCCAATTTTAACTTCTAGAGTCACAGCAAGCGCATTTATTGACCAAACTTCCCAGAACTTCGGACAACGCTTTCCTCGACGACTGTCACGGTTTGAGAGAAGTTTTCTCGAAATCGGTTCAGATTTGGATATAGCTCCCATATATATGTTCGTCCGATTTTCAGTAATAATGCAATAAAATGGTCTTTTATTAACCGATCTTCTCGAAATCTGGCAGGAGGGATTTTCTCTTAACTCTCAATATTACTGGCGAATTTCACGTAAATCGGTTCAGATTTAGATATAGCTCTCACATATATATATCTCCCCATTTTCACCCCAAGAGCCACTGCAAGCGCATTTATTGACCAATCTTGCCAAAATATTACACAACGCTTTCCTTGATGACTACCACAATATCTAGAAGTTTGCTCGGAATCGGTCCAGATCTGGAAATAGCTCCCATATATTGGGTTGCCCAAAAAGTAATTGCGGATTTTTCATATAGTCGTCGTTGACAAATTTTTTCACAGCTTGTGACTCTGTAATAACATTTTTTTCTTTGTCAGTTATCAGCTGTTACTTTTAGCTTGCTTTAGAAAAAAAGTGTAAAAAAAGTAAATTAGATTAAAGTTCATTCTAAGTTTTATTAAAAATGCATTTACTTTCTTTTAAAAAATCCGCAATTACTTTTTGGGCAACCCAATATATGTTTGTTTGATTTTGGTTAATTTGCCATAATGTTGTCATTTGTCAGCCATAGTTTTTACAGTTTGAACATATTTTCTCGCCGAGGTCCAGCAAATTTGATTCAAAATTGGATATGTGTCCCTTGTTGTACTCAAAGGGTAGGTGTAGGGTATTATACAGTCGGCACCGCCCGACTTTTGCCCCTTTTTACTGGTTTATGTACAACCTTGTGCAGGGCAGTCTGCACCGACCTTTCCTTGACATAGGCATGCTGTTTGTATTTGAACAGTTCGCTGGATGTTCTACCATGATATAGGATAGAACATCCAGCGAACTATCCACAATTTGTTCCATGGTTTTGAGTAGAAAGAACGTAAGGCTTATGGGTTTGTAGGTCTTTTGGTGTCGCATAACTTGTCTTGCCGGGCTGGGGCATAAATATCACTCTTGGCTGCTGCCAGGCTTTCGGAGTATATGCAGGCCCCAGGCACGCTATGAAAACATAGTCCAGGGATGGGACTTGCTGGGTCCCAAGAAGTTTTCAATATGTTCCATTTGAATTCAATTGGGTGGGCAAACCACATTTGAGCCTCTCACTTGGCAATTTCACCCAAGAGTCTATCAGGATTGATTGGATATACAAATGATATTCTCACATTGACTTTTGCAAGATAATCCCCATACACTGAACTGAATTCGAAATTTTTCGCAACAGCCATGTTGATTACCCCACACAGTAAAACATTACCCCACTTGATAATTTTTACCTAGTTTTCCCAAACTTTTCCAAGATTACTGAAACTGCCAACACACTGACTCTTCCGCAACAAAAACACAACAATACCCGTACCCCTCTATCGATAATAGTAAACCAATAAGACATAGGTACAAAAAAAAAAAAAAACTTCCTTCCTTGACTTCTGATAGTGACATTTATCGAAGGAACATTTCTTTGAATTGCTTAGTTGGTATGGTTGGGCATTATGCGGGATCAAATCAATAAAACACATTAACACTGCCATCGTCTTCGTCGTCGTCGCCGTCGTCATTGTCACCGTCATAGGCACCATCATTATCGTCATCATCACCATCATCATCGTCGTCATCGTCGTCACAAGTATAATAGCTTAATTCCATAGATAAAACGTTCTTTGAGGCGTTTATTTATGTTTAACAAGCAATGAAGTGCAAAGAATATGGAACAAAGCAAAAACGCGTTTAACCTCATCATCAAGACAACGAGACAACAAGAATCGGAATAGCAAAGACATTACGACGTGTTTTCTGTTCAAAGACTTTGTTTACCCCCCCCCCGCCCATTTACTTTTTTTTCCCAGCCATTGCTTTGCACAGTTTTAAAGTTAGACCAAGAGTGACATTTTGCTGCTGAATGTTCAATAGGGGAATGATAAGAAATTCTGAATAGAAATTTCGAGAGAGAAAAAGAGCTTCAACTGAGATTTTTGTAGGTATTTTTTTCTCTTCTAGCTTAAAAAATACAAACGATTTAAAATTTTCAAATTGAAACTTAGAATTTTCAAAGATTTGAGATTGCAAATTTGCCCATGAACATTCCATTAAGGAACTGGGGCAAACTTCTCTCAAATCAATGAATGCTGGCCGATTTAGTTTTAAGCTCTTCTTTAGAGCCGAGTCCGAACGGCGTGCCGCAGAGCGACACCTCTTTGGGGAGTAGTTTTTACCAAAGTACCTCTCAAATGTCGCCAGCATTAGGAGGGGAAAACCACCGCTGAAAAAAAAATTCTGATGGTCCTGCCAGGATTCGAACCCAGGCTTTTAGCGTCATAGGCGAACATGCTAACCTCTGCGCTACAATGGCCTCCTTAGAGATTACACTTTAAACTATTTGATGGAATCACTAAATCAGAGCAATTTCCCACTTGCATTCACCTCATCACCGTGTCACCTTCATTCTTAAATAATTCAATTGGTAACCCATCGGTTCCTGCTGCCTGGTTTTTATTCAGCCGGGTTATGGCTAGGTTTTTTTTGTGCGTAAGTTTGGGAAAGTGTTTTACGCATGTGAAGAGTCCGCCTCTCGCCCTTATGCCAGACTTTGTTGTTTCCAAAGTTACCGGTTAAAAACTCACCCTGTATCACCCCTGGCATTACTACGAGGTGGACCCCATATCTGGTGATTATACATATCATCTTCATTGTGTTTGCGCCCAGACCTTAGGATTCATACTCTACACCACTGCTTAGAAAAACGCACGGAACTGGAAACAGCAATGGGCGAGGATTTCGTGGTACAAAAGTTCAGGGAATGATGCAAGACAGGAAGAGCTCAGAGGCGAAAATACTGGACAGGCGTATTTCATCACCGCCTTTCAGTACTTCTTGTCTTGCAGCATTCTCTCAACTATTGTATTAGGTAAACCTTTTCTTGGTACAAAATTTCAGGAAATGATGCAAGACAGGAAGAGCACAGAGGCGGTTAAGAAATTTACGGACCGAATCTTATATACCCTTCACCATGGATCGCATATGTCAAGTTTTTTTGCCTGATATGTTTTTATAGGCAAACAAAGGATATAGGAGCTACACCATTGGAGCCAGATAAAGTTACCTGTTTTTCGTCCCGGAGAACAAAATGAAAGTCATTGTGTAATATTTCAGCCAAATCGGATAAGAATTGCGCCCTCTAGAGGCTCAAGAAATATAATCGGGAGATCGGTTTACATGGAAGCGCTATGAAGTTATGAACCGATACTGTACCACACTTGGCACAGTTGTTGATGGTCAAATCAAAAAACTTCATGCAAACTCTAAGCCAAATCGGATAACAACTGCGCCCTCTAGCGGCTCAAGAAGTCAAAATCCAAAATCGGTTTATATCGGAGCTATGTCAGATTATAAAACGATTTGGACCTTACCCGGCACCAAAACACCTTATGCAAAATTTCAGCCTAGGCGGATAATATATGCGCCCTCTAGCGGCTCAAGAAGTCTAGACTCGAGATGGGTTTATGTGGGAGCTATATCAGATTATGAACAAATTTAGACCATAATTGGTACAGTGGTTAATGGTCAACCCAAAACACTTTATGCTGAATTTCAACAAAATCGGATAATAATTGCGCCCTCTAGCGGCTCAAGAAGTCAAGACCCAAGATCGGTTTATATGAGAGCTATATTAGGTTATGGATTGATTTACACCATAATTGGTACAGTTGTTGATGATCAAACCAAAACACTTCATCCTAAATTTCAGCCAAGTCGGATAATAATTGCGCCCTCTAGCGGCTCAGGAAGCTAAGATCCAAAATCGGTTTATATGGGAGCTATATCAGGTTAAGAACTGATTGGGACTATATTTGGCACAGTTGTTGATGATCAAACCGAAACATGTCTTGCAAATTTTCAGCCAAACCAGATAAGATTAGCGCCCCCTAGAGGTATAAGAATTCAAGATCCGAAATAGGTTTATGTGGGAGCTATATCAGGTTATGGACCGATTTGAACCATACTTGGCGCAATTTTTGGAAGTCAAAGCAAAATACTTCATACGAAATTTCAGCCAAATCGAATAATAATTACGCCCTCTAGCGGCTTAAGAAAATCAAGATCCGAAAACGGTTTATATGGCAGCTATATCAGGTTATGGACCGATTTAGACCATACTTCGCACAGTTGGTTAAAGCCATAACGCAAAATTTCAGTCAAATCGGGTAATAATTGCGCCCTCTGACGGCTCAAGAGGTTCAGACCCAAGATCGCTTTTTATGGGAGCTGTATCAGGTTTATTTAGACCATACTCGGTATAGTTCTTGATCGTCAAACTAAACACTTCAGTCAAGATCCGAAATGCCCTCTAGCGGCTCAAGAAGTTAAGACCCAAAATCGGTTTATGTGTGAGCTATATCAGGTTGCGAACCGATTTCGATCATACTTGCCATACTCGTTGATCGTCAAACAAGAACACTTCAGTCAAGAACACCAAGAATTCAAGATCCGAAATCGGCTTATATGGGAGCTGTATCAGGTTATGAACCAATTCAGACCACACTTGGCATAGATGTTGATGATCACACCAAAACACTGTATCCTAAAATTATGAACTGATTTTGATCATACTTGGCACAGGTGAAAGTCAAAACAAAACAAAATTTCAGTCAAATCGAATGAGAATTGCGCTCTCTAGAGGCTCAAGAAGTCAAAATCCAGGATGGGTTTATGTGGCAGCTATATCAAAACATGGACCGATATAGCCCATTTACAACCCGAAACTACCTACACTAACAGGAAGTATTCGTGGTAAATTTCAAGCCCCTACCTTTTTTCGTTCGAAAGTTAGAGTGCTTGGCAAAAATGGTATGTCAGCCATGAAAAAAACTTTTTGCCAAAGAGATGTCGCACTGCGTCACGCCATTCGGATTCGGCTATAAAAAAGGAGGCCCCTTATCATTGAAAGCTCACAGATCTTGGGCGCTATGTAGACGGGCCGTAGGCTCGAAATGGGGCCTGAATCCGAGGATAGTCCACTGGCTCTACAGGAGCGTTATTAGACCAATACTTAATTACGCCTCAGTAGTTTGGTGGATTGCTATGGAGAAAAAGTGCAACATAAGGACCATACAACAGGTTCAGAGAACATGTTGTCTTGGCAAAGGCGGAGCGATGAGGACCACGCCCACTAGAGCACTGGAGACTATTCTAGATATCCGACCCATTGACATGAGATATTAAGTGTGAGGCAGCCACTGCAGCTATGAGACTTAAGGCGATGGGAGAATGGATTCAGGATGGTAGCAGCTCATACCATCGTGGTATAATCGAGGCGACGATAGGAAACCTGGAAGGAAGGGAAGAGGCTTCCGATCGGATACCTGAGATGAAGGTATCCGAAGTCGAGTGCGAGGCACTGCTGCCAGAGGCACAGTTTTGGATTGATGGAACCCTAGTAATGCCATCAGGAAGATCATGTTACACGGATGGATCAAAGCTAGGGGACAGAGTGGGCCTGGGGGTTTACATTGAGAACCCAGGGACTGAAATCTGTTTTAGACTGCCTGACCATAATAGGGTCCTGCAGGCGGTGATACGGGCGATCACGGAATGCTTGAAGTGGTGTGGTGAGCTGAAATTTTGCACAGATTCTTTCTTTGTTCCTAAGCAAGTTAAGATCGAAGATGGGCTATATCGGACTATATATTGATATAGCCCCCATATAGACCGATCGGACGATTTGGGGTCTTGGGCACATAAAAACCACATTTATTATCCGATTTTGATGAAATTTCGGACAGTGAGTTGTGTTAGGCCCTCCGACATTGTCCGTCATTTTGGCCCTGATCGGTTCAGATTTGGATATAGCTGCATTATAGACCGATCCTTCGATTTAGGGTCTTAAGCCCATAAAAGCCTCATTTATTATCTGATTTTGATAAAATTTGGGACAGAGATTTGTCTTAGACCCTTCGACATCTTTCTTCAATTTGGCTCAGATCGGTTCAGATTTGGATATAGCTGCCATATAGACCGATCCTCCAATTTAGGGTCTCAGGCCCATAAAAGCCACATTTATTATCCGATTTTGCTGAAATTTAGGACAGTGAGTTAAGTTAGGCCCTTCGACATCCTCCCTCAATTTGGCCCTGATCGGTACAGATTTGGATATAGCTGCCATATAGACCGATCCACGGATTTAGGTTCTCAGGCCCATAAAAGCCACATTTATTATCCGATTTTGATGAAATTTAAGACAGTGAGTTAAGTTAGGCCCTTCGACAGCCTTCGTCAATTTGGCCCAGATCGGTTCAGATTTGGATATAGCTGCCATATAGACCGATCCACGGATTTAGGTTCTCAGGCCCATAAAAGCCACATTTATTATCCGATTTTGCTGAAATTTAGGACAGTAAGTTATGTTAGGCCCTTCGACATCCTTCTTCAATTTGGCTCAGATCGGTCCAGATTTGGATATAGCTGCCATATAGACCGATCCTCCGATTAAGGGTCTTAGGCCCATAAAAGCCACATTTACTATCCGATTTTGCTGAAATTTAGGACAGTGAGTTATGTTAGGCCCTTCGACAGCCTTCGTTAATTTGGCCCAGATCGGTTTAAATTTGGATATAGCTGCCATATAGACCGATCTCTCGATTTAAGGTTTTGGGGCCATAAAAGGCGCATTTATTATCCGATTTTGATGAAATTTAAGACAGCGAGTTGCGTTAGGCCCTTCGACAGCCTTCGTCAATTTGGCCCAGATCGGTTCAGATTTGGATATAGCTGCCATATAGACCGATCCACGGATTTAGGTTCTCAGGCCCATAAAAGCCACATTTATTATCCGATTTTACTGAAATTTAAGACAGTGAGTTGCGTTAGGCCCTTCGACAGCCTTCGTCAATTTGGCCCAGATCGGTGCAGATTTGGATATAGCTGCCATGTAGACCGATCCTCCGATTTTGGGTCTTAGGCTCATAAAAGCCACATTTATTATCCGATTTTGATGAAATTTAAGGCAGTGAGTTGCGTTAGGCCCTTCGACATCCTTCTTCAATTTGGCTCAGATCGGTGCAGATTTGGATATAGCTGCCATATAGACAGATCCTCCGATTTAGGGTCTTAGGCCCATAAAAGCCACATTTATTATCCGATTTTGCTGAAATTTAGGACAGTTAGTTGTCTTAGGCCCTTCGACATATTTCTTCAATTTGGCCCAGATCTGGCCAGATTTGAATATAGCTGCCTTATAGACCCATCTCTGGATTTAGGGTCTTAGGCCCATAAATGCCACATTTATTATCCGATTTTGCTGAAATTTAAGACATTGAGTTGTGTTAGGCCCTTCGACATCCTTCTTCAATTTGGCTCAGATTGGTGTAGATTTGGATATAGCTACCATATAGACCGTTCCTCTGATTTAGAGTCCTAGGCCCATATTTATTATCCTATTTTGCTGAAATTTGAGACAGTGGGTTGTGTTAGGCTCTTCGACATTGTCCTGCAACTTGGCTCAAATCGGTCCAGATGTGGATATAGCTGCCATGTAGACCGATATCTCGATTTAAAGTCGTGGCCCCATAAAAGGCGTATTTATAATCCAATGTCACTGAAATTTGACACAATGACTTGTGTTAGGCTTTTCGACATCCGTGTCGTATATGGTTCAGATGGTCTATTTTCAGCTATCTGCCCGATGACCACCGCCATTATTCTGCATTATCCTAAATATCCATCATGCTTGGTATTGAGCCCCTTTTGGCCACAAATTATGAACCATGTACCGTAATAGAATAGCAAAAAAAAAAAAAAAACTGTCAGCAACGATGACAACGGGAATAGCAGTAATAGGTGTGAAACGTGACTCTTTAGAAAAGCTGTATAGATCATGTTCTATTTGCATATTGTTTAATGTGAAAACAACAATAATGAAAAAAAAAATAACAACTTATGACAGATACACTGAGAAAAAGGTCAAAAGTCAAGATTTAAAAAAAATAATAGACCCCCAAAGTTACTTTGCCAATAAAGTCAAGGCTAAGAGAATGTCTGTATTATCTGAGGAGAAAAATACCAAAAATCAAAGAACACCAAGGAGTCTCTCTTCTATGGCCAATGCGAATGCATTATTCTCAGTGTTGGTGTTGTTTGGCTCATCCAGAATAGCACGTTCCTATTATTCTAGAACTTCTTCCGTCCAACCGCCATAGAAACATCCCCGCACCATAATAGCAAATGTTATGGCTTGAAAACCAGATAAGTTTTGGAGGCACACGCAGCCAAGAGCTGCAGGAAAAAAAACCAAGATGCAAATTAACAAATAAATAGACTGGTATACGAGTATTAATATTATTATTTGCATGTATTTATTCAGTTAGTCGAATAACAATCGCATCCCATTTTGTAAGTTGGCTGCCAAGCCAGCCAGCCAACCAACCAACCACTCAACCACCTCCCAGCAAATACACTCTCCTGCCAGCAGCCCATCGGTCTATCCATCCTTTGGGACACATTTATGTCTAGAAATGGCAAAATATAACAAACATCTTATTCGAAAATGTTAATTATTTTAGCAATTGCTAAATGAAATTACCATAAGCAACCATGCCATGCCATACCACAGCCACACTCTGGCAATAGATAACCCAGAATGAAAGAAACTTTTCACCCCTCCCACCGCTATTACCATATGCCATGGGTTGAAACGAGTAAATTTCAATTTTACCATTTTTAAGTTAAGCAATAATTAAATTAAATGAAAATGAAAAAAAAAAAACAGTCCATGGCAGGTATGCTAATTCAAATGAAAGCTACTGGGTCTTGACCGAATGTTGCCAGCACGTGTAGAGAAATTATTAGTGCAGATGGTCAAAGAAATATCTGCTGATATTTAAGACAAAAAAAAAAAAAAATAAAACACCAAATAAGAGTGTTAAGACAGACGCCCAGTCAGGTTAGAGAATTAAAAAATACTAAAAAAATAATAATGATAATAATTTGCCATGTACCAACCGGAATTTGAGACATTTAATGTTTAAGACAACCAGTTTCAAGAGGGTTGGTAAATAGCATTGCTAGCTGTTCTTTAAGAGAAAAGCACTGCCCATAAATGCCACATTTCTTAAGTCTTTCTTTATTGATGAAACAGTGAATGGATGAATTTGAAACCGGGCAGAACTTTGAATACCCACCACGCCCTTTAGAGGCTCAAGAAGTCAAGACCAAAGATCGGCTTATATGGCAGCTATATCGAAATATGGACCGATTTGAACCATACTAAGCACAGTTATTGAAAGTCATATTAAAACACCTCATGCCAAATTTCAGTCAAATCGGAAGAGAATTGCGCCCTCTAGGGGCTCAAGAAGTCAAGACCCAAGATCGGTTTATATGGCAGCTACATCAAGACATGGACCGATTTGAACCATACTTATCAAAGTTGTAGCAACTGATACTAAAACACCTCATGCCAAATTTCAGTCAAATCGGATGAGAATTGCGCCCTCTAGAGGCTCAAGAAGTCAAGACCCAAGATCGGTTTATATGGCAGCTATATCAAAATATAGACCGATTTGAACCACACTAAGCACAGTTATTGAAAGTCATTTTAAAACACCTCATGCAAAATCTCAGTCAAATCGGAAGAGAATTGCGCCCTCTAGAGGCTCAAGAAGTCAAGACCCAAGATCGGTTTATATGGCAGCTATATCAAAACATGGACCGATTAGAACCATACTAAGCACAGTTATTGAAAGTCATATTAAAACACCTCATGCAAAATTTCAGCCAAATCGGATGAGAATTGCGCCCTCTAGAGGCTCAAGAAGTCAAGACCCAAGATCGGTTTATATGGCAGCTATATCAAAACATGGACCGATTTGGTCCATTTATAACCCTAAACGATCTAAACTAGTCAAAAAGTATTTGTGGAAAATTTCAAACGGCTAGCTTTATTCCTTCGTAAGTTAGCGTGTTTTCGACCGACAGACAGACGGACGGACGGACAAATGGCCGTACGGACATGGCTAGATCGACTTATAATGACATGACGATCAAGAATATATACACTTTATGGGGTCTCAGACACATATTTCGAGTTGTTACAAACAGAATGACGAAATCAGTATACCCCCATCCTATGGTGGAGGGTATAATATAGCTTTTATTCGCTTCAGACCCTTTATCGGCAGATCGGTATATATGGGAGCTATATCTAAATATAGTCCAATTTGATTCATATTAAGGTCGGATGTCGGGAGGCTTAAAATAACCTCCTGTTGGAAATTTCAGCGAAATTGGGTAATAAATAAAGCTTTTATACGCTCCAGACCCTTAATCGATATATCGGTCTATATGAAAGCTATACCTAAATATAGTCCGATTTGATACATATTTGGTTCAGATATCTGGAGGCTTAATATAACCCTCTGTTTCAAATTTCAGATAAATCGGATAATAAATAAAACTTTTATGGGTTTAAGACCCTTGATCGGGAGATCGGTCTATATGACAGCTATATCTAAATATAGTCCGATCTGAACCACATTTGGGTCCTATATTAAGAAGCGTAAAACTACTCACTATTTCAAATTTCAACAAAATCGGCCAAACATGAAAGCTTTTAAGGGCTTCAGACCCTTTATCTGGAGATCGGTCTATATGACAGCTATATCTGAATATATTCCAATATGATACATATTTGGGTCAGATGACGGGAGGCTTAAAATAACCCATTGTTTCAAATTTCAGCGAAATCGGGTAATAAATAAAATGTTTATGGGCTTTAGACCCTCTATCGGGAGATCGGTTTATATGACAGTTATATCTCTATATAGTCCGATCTGATCCATATTTAGGTCAGCTATCAGGAGGCTTAAGGTTACCCTTTGTTTCAAATTTCAGCGAAATCGAATAGAAAATAAAGCATTTATAGGCTTCAGACCCTTTATCAGGAATTCGGTCTATATGGCAGATATATATAAATGTAGTCCGATTTGGTCCACATTTAAGTCAGATGTCGGGAGGTCTAAAACTGCCTACCGTTTCAAATTTCAGCAAAATCGGATAAAAAATAAAGCTTTTATGGGCTTCAGACCCATTATCGGGAGATCGGTCTATATGGCAGCTATATGTAAATATAGTCCGATCTGAACCACATTTGAGTCCTATGTTAGGAAGCATAAAACTACTCATTTCATTTCAGCGAAAACGGTTAAAAAATAAAGCTTATATGGTCTTCAGACCTTTTATCGGCAGATCGGTCTATATGGCAGCTATATCTAAATATGGACCGATCTAATCCAACTTTAGGTCATATATCGGGAGGCTTAAAATAACTCACTGTTGCAAATTTCAGCGAAATCGGGTAATAAAAAAAGCTTTTATGTGCTTTAGCGCCTTTATCTGGAAATCGGTCTATATGGCAGCTATATCTAAATATGGACCGATCCAATCCATATTTAGGTCATATATCGGGATTCTTAAAATAACCAAATGTTTTAAATTTCAGCGAAATCGGGTGATAATCAAAGCTTTTATGGGCTTCAGACCCTTTATCGGGAGATTGGTCTATATAGCAGCTATATCCAATTATGGTCCGATCGGAACCATTTTTGGGTTAGATGTCGGGAGGCTTAAAAAAACCCAATGTTATAAATTTCAGCAAAATCGGGTAATAAATAAAGCTTTTATGGTCTTCAGACCCTTTATCGGGAAATCGGTCTATATGGCAGCTATATCTAAATATAGCCCGGTTTGAACCATATTCGGGTCCTACGTTAGGAGGCCTAAAATTACTCACTGTTTCAAATTTCACCGAAATCGGATGAAAAATAAAGTTTTCATGGGCATTTGACCCTTTATCGGGAGATCGGTCTATATGGCAGCTATATGTAAATATAGTCCGATCTGAACCACATTTGAGTCCTATGTTAGGAGGCATAAAACTACTCAATGTTTCAAATTTCAACGAAATCGGTTAAAGAAACAATGCTTTAATGGGCTTTAGACCCTTTAGCGGCAGATCGGTCTATATGGCAGCTATATCTAAATATGAACCGATCTAATCCAAATTTAGGTCATATATCGGGAGGCTTAAAATAACTCACTGTTGCAAATTTCAGCGAAATCGGGTAATAAAAAAAGCTTTTATGTGCTTTAGCGCCTTTATCTGGAAATCGGTCTATATGGCAGCTATATCTAAATATGGACCGATCCAATCCATATTTAGGTCATATATTGGGATTCTTAAAATAACCCAATGTTTTAAATTTCAGCGAAATCGGGTGATAATTAGAGCTTTTATGGGCTTCAGACCCTTTATCTGGAGATCGGTCTATATAGCAGCTATATTTAAATATAATCCGATCTGAACTATATTCGGGTCCTATATTATGAGGCGTAAAACTACTCACTATTTCAAATTTCAACAAAATCGGCCAAAAATTATAGCTTTTAAGGGCTTCAGACCCTTTATCTGGAGATCGGTCTATATGGCAGCTATATCTAAATATGGATCGATCCAATCCATATTTAGGTCATATATCGGGATTCTTAAAATAACCAAATCTTTTAAATTTCAGCGAAATCGGGTGATAATTAAAGCTTTTATGGGCTTAAGACCCTTTTTTGGGAGATGGGTCTATATGGCAGCTATATCAAAATATGGACCGATCTAATCCATATTTAGGTCATATATCGGGAGGCTTAAAATAACTCACTGTTGCTTATTTCAGCGAAATCGGGTAATAAATAAAGCTTTTATGGTCTTCAGACCCCTTATCGGGAGATCGGTCTATATGGCAGCTATATCTAAATATAGCCCGGTTTGAACCATATTTGCGTCCTACGTTAGGAGGCCTAAAATTACTCACTGTTTCAAATTTCAGTGAAATCGGATGAAAAATAAAGTTTTCATGGGTATTAGGCCCTTTATCGGAAAATCGGTCTATATGGCAGCTATATCCAAATATAGTCCGATTTGGCCCGTTCAAGAACTTAACCAGCGTGCATCAAAAAGATGTATCTGTGCCAAATTTCAGCTCAATATCTTAATTTTTGAAGGCTCTAGAGTGATTATAACAGACGGATGGACAGACGGATAGACGGACAGACACACGGACATCATTAAATCGCCTTTGAATTGTACGACGATCCGAAATATATATACCTTGTAGGGTCGGAAATTGATATGTCGATGTGTTGCAAACGGAATGACTAAAAGAATTTACCCCCTATCCTACTACGGTGGTGGGCATAAAAAATGGAAAACTCTTTAGACATTTTTCACTGCACTTATAGGCAAGTCCTTTTTTTTAAGGGGCCAGAAATCCCCTCTAAACCACTGTGACTGTGTTGCAAACGGAATGACTAAATGAATATACCCCCCATCCTACGGTGGCGGGTCGAGGAAAGGGAATTACTTTTTAGACATTTTTCACGGCACTTATAGGCAAGTCCTTTTTTTTTTAAGGGGCCAGAAATCCCCTCTTAACCACTGTGACAGGTAACTTTTGCCATAACTCTACCGTCCAACACTACTGGCCTGCTAATGCCAATGCAGCTGTTGTGTTTGATTTAGTTTGTGCATGTTTGATAGCGTCATAAAATACTTTGAATGTAGTTTGTCTACCAAAAACAAATTGGTTTTTTTTTTATTTTTATTTTTGTAGCTTTTATGGCCTCTCTTTTATGCATGATGTTTGTTCAAATGACAATTTTTTATTTGAAATTAATTTATTAAATTGTTTATTTAAATTGATATTTCTTCCAAAAAGACCGACACATGAAACGGGCTTCATTGCAAAGCAGAGAAACAAATACAAAAAAAAATATGGTCCCACACACACACACAAGTCTCAGAGTGATTGCAGCACAGCGCCCCCATCAATGGAACAGCTGCGCGATGAAACAAAACACCATGGTCTTGTCTTTATCGCACAGCAGTCTTAGCGCCATAATTCAGGTGAAATGAATCATAAACACTAAAGAGGGGAAAGAAAAAAAAAAAGAGCGGAGAGGGAGGGAGGGAAGTAGGACACTATGTTGGTCCAATATACCAATCGGTAGGAAACTTTAGGCAAGAAAAGTTGCCTAAAATGTTGTGTGTGGGTGTGTGTGTGTGAGTGTGTGGGTGTGGGGGGGGGGTGCTGTTGGTAAGCCAATGGCAACCAATCGCCTAGTTAATGCTTCCAAACTGATTTTATGTGATGGAAAAACACTAAAAATTAATCGACCTCTTACTTAGCCTTAATGGACTATTTAAAAGTCCGGACATTTATTGTCATGCTTTTAATGTAACCAATTCCAAGTGTGTCTTTATTTTCGCTTGCTTTTTTTTTTGTTTTTTCCTTGGCCAGCCGCCACACGCTTTTGTGGCATTTCGGAAATTCCATTCCCATTCCCATTCCCATGAATTTTATTGTTATTACTATCACTTTAATTATGTTTAAGGCTATTTATTATTGGTGTTGTTGTTGTAATATTTGTTGCTGCGGCCGCAGGAGTTGTGCATTATTGTCCCTTAGCAATGAAACTCCGTTCGCATGGCAGTGAAACTTTACGAAATGTGTATTTTGAAACCAATTAAGGAATGAAGTTGCAACATAAAAATTTCTAATTAATACTTAAATATTATGCTGTAATAAAGGGAAAATTGTTTTTCCAAAACTTTCGGTGGGAAATTCATAATCATAAGCCAGCCGAACCGGGGGAACATTTTCAAAAATGTGTTGTTTTTTTTGAGAGCTTTAATGGAATATGGGGATTTTGGAAATTTTCAATTGCTAAACTTTCAAAATGTCCCCCCCCCCCAACTTTCAAGATACGAGCCAAAGATGGCAAACTTAATTTAAAGACATGTTAAAGCGTGCCAAGTTCGACCGGGTCGAATCTTATACATACCCCCCACCAGGGATCGCTTTTGTTGAGTTTTTCGCCCGGCATCCCTTTTTAGACAAACAAAGGATAATGGGTGAGAATTGCGTTACAATTGGAGCTATATCAAGTTATGGTCCGCTTCGGGCCATAAATGAACTGAATGTTGCAGACCATAGTAGAAGTCATTGTGAAAAATTTCAGCAAAATCGGATAAGAATAGCGCCCTCTAGAGGCTGAAGTATAAGTATAATCGGTAGAAGAGGTTATATGGGAGCTGTATCGGACTAAAGACCGATTCAGACCAGATTTGGCATGTAATGGGAGAAACCGTTGCACATAACTTCGGCGAAATCGGATAAGAATAGCGCCCTCTAGAGGCTGAAGTATAAGTATAATAGGTAGAAGAGGTTAAATGGGAGCTGTTTCGGACTAAAGACCGATTCAGACCAGATTTGGCACCTATGTTGAAGGTAATGGGAAAACCCATTGCACAAAACTTCGGCGAAATCGGATAAGAATAGCGCCCTCTAGAGGCTTAAGTATAAGTATAGACAGTAGTACAGGTTATATGGGAGCTGTATCGGATTCAGACTAGATTTGGCACCTATGTTGAAGGTAATGGGAAAACCTATCGCACAAAATTTCGGCAAACTCGGATAAGAATAGCGCCCTCTAGAGGCTTAAGTATAAGTATAAACGGTAGTATAGGTTATATGGGAGCTGTTTCGGACTAAAGACCGATTCAGACCACAGTTGGCATGTATGTTGAAGGTAATAAGAGAAACCGTTGCACAAAATATCGGCAAAATCGGATAACAATTGCGCCCTCTAGAGGCTTAAGTATAAGTATAAACGGTAGTTCAGGTTATATGGGAACTGTATCGGACTAAAGACCGATTCAGACCAGATTTGGCACCTATGTTGAAGGTAATTGGAAAACACATTGCACAAAACTTCGGCGAAATCGGATAAGAAAAGCGCCCTCTAGAGGCTGAAGTATAATTATAATCGGTAAAACAGGTTATATGGGAGCTGTTTCGGACTAAAGACCGATTCAGACCAGAATTGACACCTATGTTGAAGGTAATGGGAGAAACCGTTGCACAAAATGTCGGCAAAATCAGATAACAATAGCGCCCTCTAGAGGCTGAAGTATAAGTTTAAACGGTAGTACAGGTTATATGGGAGCTATAGCAGGTTTTAAACCAATTTAGACCATACTTGGCATATTTGTTTCAAAAAACAAAAAAAAAACTATACTAAATTTCAGCCATATCGGATAATAGTTACGCCCCCTAGAGGTTCAAGAAGTTAAGATCCCAGATTTTATCAGGTTTTGAACCGATTTAGACCAAACTTGGCACATTTGTTGCAAAACGAACCATTAAGGAAAGGCAAAAGTCAGGCGGTGCCGACTTTATAATGCCCTACACCTACCCTAAAAATACAAAAGGGGGGCTATCAGTAATTCTGAACCAACTTTAATGGACCTTGGCGGATGTATTCAGATGGGTTATTAAAATTACTATACCAAATTTCAAGCAAAGGAAATATGTTCAAAATGTAATGTAAATGTAAAAAAATACGGTTGACAAATGACAAAAAATTACCCAAAATGTAGCGATCATATAGATGGATGCTATATCTAAATCTAAATCGATTTCGAGCAAACTTCTCAGATGTTGTGGTAATCGTCGAGGAAAGCGGTTGTACAAAGTTTTGGAAAGATTGGTAAATAAATGCACTTGCAGTAGGTCTAGGAGTGAAAATCGGGCGACATATATATATGTGAGCTATATCTAAATCTGAACCGATTTCTATGAAATTCAAATCTAAGAGTCATAAAAAAATCCTTCCTGCCAAATTTCGAGAGAATCGGTTGACAAATGACCATTTTATTGCTGTATTTCTGCAAATCGGACGAACAAATATATGGGAGCTATATCCAAATTTGAACCGATTTCTATGAAATTCAACAATAATAGCGAGAGTCATAAGGAAATCCTTCCTGCCGAATTTCGAGAGAATCTGTTAACAAATGACCATTTTATTGCTGTATTATAGCAAATCGGACGAACATATATATGGGAGCTATATCCAGATCTGAACCGATTTCTATGAAATTAAATTCTAATATCGATAATTTCAGTCGAATCGAATAAAAATTGTACCCTCTATTGGCTCAAGAAGTCAAATAGGGAGATCAGTTTATAGGGGAGCTGTATCAGTCCATGGGAAAGGCCAAATCGCATAATAATTGCGTCCTCTAGAGGCTCAAGAAGTCAAGATCCCATATCGATTTATATGGCTGCTATATCAGGTTATAGACTGATTTGAACCATACCTAGCACAGTTGTTGAAAGTCATAACATAACACCTCATGCTAAATATCAGCCAAATCGCATAATAATTGCGCCCTCTAGAGACTGAAGAAGTCAAGATCCCAGATCGGTTTATATGGCAGCTATATAAGGTTATTATCCGATTTCAACTATACTTAACACAGCTATTGCAAATCATAGCGAAACACCTCATGCAAAATGTCAGCCAAATCGGATAAGAATTGCGCCCTCTAGAGGCTCAAGAACTCAAGACCCAAGATTGGCTTATATGACCGATTTTAACTATACTTACCGCAATGTTGGAAATCATAACAAAACACATCATAGAAAATTTCAGCCAAATCGGATAAAAAATTGCGCTTTCTAATGGCTCAAGAAGTCAAGACCCAAGATCGGTTTATATGGCAGCTATATCAAAACATGGTCCGATAAGGCCCATTTACAACCGACCTACACTAATTAAAAGTACTTCTGCAAAATTTCAAGGGGCTAGCTTTACTCCTTCGAAAGTTAGCGTGCTTTCGATAGACAGACGGACAAACGGATGGACGGAAAGACGGATGGTCGGACAGACCGACGGACGGACGTAGCTATAACGACTTAAAATGTCATGACGATCAAGGTCTTAGATGAATATTTCGAGGAGTTACAAACGAAATGCCGAGTCCATCAGAAAAAATTTGCAGCGCTGGTTTCCCCCTCCTAATGCTAGCAACATTTGGATCGGATCGGATTTTAGTTTTATATAGCCGCTATATAGACCGACCTCCAAACTTAAAGTCTTGAGGCAATAAAAGTGGTAATTTTTCATCCGATTTCGATGAAATTTGGCGCAGTGAGCTCCCTTCCCATTTCTGTGAAATGCTGTTCAGATCGGACTATATTTGGATATAGCTGCCCTATTGACGACCGACCGATCTCTCGATGTAGGATATTAAGGCCATAAAAGATGCATTTGGGGTGGTGCAATCCCCCAGGAATTTACCGAAATTTTTATATAAATTTGGTATTGTACCCTCAAATGCCTTTCGTTTGAGTCACACATTGTTCCGTTCGGTGGACATGTCCCTTTTTGGGTCATAATTTGGGGTAGGGCGACCCACGGGAATTGACCTAAATTTTTATATAAATTTCGTATTCCTTTCGTTCGAGTCCCATATTGTCCCGTTCGGGGACAAATTATGCCCTAAATGGGCATAATTTTGGGGTGGGGGCGAGCCGCCTGGGAATAGATCGAAAAATTTTTATAAAAGTTTTGTATTCTACTCTCAAGTACCTATCGTTTAAATCCCGATTGTCCCGCTCTGCCTACATTTTCGTTTGTGGGTGGTTTTGGGGACGCGCGGTCCCCCTTGGACTTAACTCCAAATATTTATATTAGTTTCATCTTTTACTTCTCATTACCTTTCATTTGATACCCACATTGCTCCAACCGGGAAATGTTATATCAATGGTCAAATATGTTATATGAAGTTCACACTCTACCCCTAAATACCTGTCATTTGATACTCATATTGTCGCAATCGGTAAATACATTCCCTTACAATCCCAAGGCATCCGGTTGTACGTACCACATTGACCCTATAAAGTCCTCCATGGGCAAGGGCTGCCACCTGGTGTACAACACACTGCTACAACAACAACAACAATGTTCCTTTACCCCTATAGTGATGAGTATGAAAAACTTAAAATGGTTGTAACTCTTTAAATAAAGGATATGTAACTTTTTTTTCTTCTTCGATTAGTGATTTTTTTAACTTTGAAATTTTTATTTAAACTTTCTGCCTTTCAATATTGTGATTCATAGCTTGGATCTACTCCTTGATGAAATCACTTATCCTCCCAACAACCGTGCCAACTACGATTCCAATCGGTCTATAACCTGATATAGCTCCCATATAAGCCGATCTCCCGCATTGAGATGTTAAGCCCCTAGAAGTCAGATTTTTGCCCGATTTGGCAGAAAATTCGCGGTTAAAGTTCTGTTAAGAATTTCATAAACCATGTTAAGTTACCTGATATAGCTTCCATATAAACCGATCTCTCGATTAGTCTTCTATGGCTTTCAGAAACTTAAATTTTTGGCTAAGCTGTTAGAAATTTTGTAAGTAAAGTACACATGCGTAGATGGGTGGATACCCAAAAGGTATTTACCCGATAAATTGGGTAAATACCCGGATATTTAACCATATATACCCAAAAGCTGGGTATTTATAATTTTACAGATATCTTGGGTATAGAAACATTTTCCAAACAATTTTCCTCCCCCTTACCTCAAAAATACTACCCAAAAATAGAAGTGGACCGATCGGAACAATATGGGATTCAAATGAAAGGTATTCAAGAGTAGAGTACGAATTTCATAATAAAAGTTGGGTCCAAGTACTTGGGGGTCGCCCCAGCACCAAAACCCCTTAAAATAGGTTTATTTGACGATCATGAGAATATGGGACTCAAATGAAAGGTATTCGGGAGTAGACTCAAAAACGGCTGAACCGATTACCTTGAAGTTGTCACAGATTGTGTAGGTTGGTCTGGAAGGAAACATAGGCTATATAATTTTTTGATATCGGGAGGGGAGCGGACCCTCCCCCTTACCTCAAAAGTATTACCCAAAAATAAAAGCAGTCCGATCGGGACAATATGGGATTCAAATGAAAGGTATTCAAGAGTAGAGTACGAGTCTCATAATAAAAGTTGGGTCCAAGTACTTCGGGGGCCGCCCCAGTCCCAAAACCCCTTAAAATAGGTTTATTTGACGATCATTACAATATGGGACTCAAATGAAAGGTATTCGGGAGTAGACTCAAAAACGGCTGTACCGATTACCTTGAAGTTGTCACAGATTGTGTAGGTTGGTCTGGAAGGAAACATAGGCTATATAATTTTTTGATATCGGGAGGGGAGCGGACCCTCCCCCTTACCGCAAAAGTACTACCCAAAAATAAAAGTGGCCCGATGGGGACAATATTGGATTCAAATGAAAGGTTTTCAAGAGTAGAGTACGAATTTCATAATAAAAGTTGGATCGAAGTACTTCGGGGGCCGCCCCAGCCCCAAAACCCATTAAAATAGGTTTATTTGACGATCATTACAATATGAGACTCAAATGAAAGGGAGTAGACTCAAAAACGGCTGGACGGATTACCTTGAATTTATCACAGATTGTGTAGGTTGGTCTGGAAGGAAACATAGGCTATATAATTTTTAAATATTGGGAGGGGAGCGAACCCTCCCCCTTACCGCAAAGGTACTACCCAAAAATAAAAGTGGACCGATCGGGACAATATGGGATTCTAATGAAAGTTATTCAAGAGTAGAGTACGAATTTCATAATAAAAGTTGGGTCCAAGTACCTGGGGGGCCGCCCCAGCCCCAAACCCCCCCCCCCCCCAAAAACACCAACCAAAATCAAAAGTGGACCGATAAGGACAATATGGGTATCAAATGAAAATTATGCGCGAGTAGATAACGAATCTGGCATACAAATTCATTTCGAATTTCGAATAGGGGGTTCACTCACCCCCACAAAAACGCCCAATATGGGCACATTAGCCAATCAGGGATATGTGGAACTCGGTTTGTTTGTTCCGTATAGACTGAATAACGGCAGAACCAATGTTCTCGAAATTTTCGCATATTGTGTAGGATGGTCTGGAGGAAAACATAGGCTATAAAATTTTGCGGTACCGGAAGGGGGACGGACCCTCCCCCTTATGCCAAAAACACAACCCAAAATTAAAAGTGGACCGATCGGGACAATATAGGTATCAAATCAAAGGTATTGGAGAGTAGAATACGAATATGGTATTGAAATTTGAGTCTTGAGGAAAACATAGGCTATAAAATTTTGCGGTACCGGAAGGGGGACGGACCCTCCCCCTTATGCCAAAAACACAACCCAAAATCAAAAGTGGGCCGATCGGAACAATATAGGTATCAAATGAAAGGTATTGGAGAGTAGAATACGAATATGGTATTGAAATTTGAGTCTTAGAACCCATTGGGCCGCCCCAACCCCAAAACTCCCCCAAACAGACATATTGGACGTTCATTTCAATATGGGGCTCAAATGAAGGGTATTCGGGAATAGCTTTCGAATATGGCATTTAAAATCAGATGAAAGTATAGGGGATCATGCCACCCATTAAAAACGCCATTAGACCTATTATGACTATACGATACTTGGCTGAACCGATTTTCTTAAAATCTTCATAGATTGTATATGTTTGTCTGGAAGGAAACATAGGCTATATTATTTTTCGATATCGGGTGGAGGCGGACCCTCCTCTTTACCGCAAAAACGACACCCATATCCGAAAGTGGTTCGATAGGCACAATAAGGGTATCAAATGAAAGGTATTGGAGACCAGAACACAAATTTGGTATTAAAATTTGGGTTCAAGTAGCCAGCGGGCCCCCCAAACCCAAAACACATCTAAACAGATATATTCCACGTTCCTATCAATATGGGACTCAAATGAAAAGTTTTACGCAGTAGATAACAAATATGCCATAAAAGATTACGTCCAAGTAATGGCAGGTCGCCCACCTCCAAATACCCCCAAGTGGGCATATTAGCCGACCTTGGCTATATGGGGCTTAAATGAAAAGTATTTGGGAGTAGATTACGAACATGACGCTTTTCCTCCTAAAGATACGTCAAAACGGATATTTGACCCATTATGAAAATATGGGACTCAAATGAAAGGTATTTGAGAGTAGAAAACGAATTTGATATCCAATTTTGGAGCCAAGTGTTTTGGGGTACGCCCTAAATCGCCCCCTGAAACTGAACTTCATATCCGTTGGGAATAAAGAACGAATTTGATATCTATTTTCAGTGCAAAGTGCCGTTGACCGTCCCAGCCCCAAAACACCCTCCAAATGGTTCATATTTACCAGCCATGACAATATGGGGCTCAAATTAAGGGGATGATATCCATATTTGAGTCGAAATGTCTGAGGTGCCATCCCTTCCCGTAATGAGAACATTGCCCTAAGGAAAAACATTACCATCAGGAACCGAGAAGGGACAAATTCTCACACATCAATGACTGCTTTCCGATTCAAGTTTAAACTCAATGATGAGGGACCTTTTTTTATAGCCGAATCCGAACGGCGTCACGCAGTGCTACACCTCTTTCGGGAAAATTTTTCTAAATGACCATGCATGGCATTGTACCTCGCAAATGGCGTCAACTTTAAGTGGGGATTAACACCGCTTTGTTCGATGTTCTCGCCAGGATTCGAACGCGTTCAGCGTCATAGGCTACAATGGCACGAATTTGATATCCGCATTCAGGGCGAAGTGTCCCCACCCTATAAAGATATTAGAGAGTTAAAGAAGGCGCAGCGGAGCAGGCCCGGTTCGGCTAGTTTCCTAAAAAGTACATATATTACTGACCGTCGTAAAAATCTAAGTCGACATAGCCATGTCCGTCCGTCTGTCTGTTGAAATCACACTACAGTCTTTAAAAATAGAGATATTGAGCTGAAACCTTGCACCGGTTCATTTTTTGTCCTTAGGCAGGTTCGAAGATGGGATATATCGGACTATATCTTGATATAGCCCCCGTATGGAGCGATCCACCGGTTTAAGGTCTTAGGCCCATAAAAGCCCCATAATTTATCCGATGTTGCTGAGATTTGGGACAGTGAGTTGTGTTAGCCCACTCGACATCTTTTTTCAATTTGGCCTATATCGGTCTAGATTTGGATATAGCTGTTATATAGACCGATCTCTCGATTTAAGGTCTTGGGCCCAAAAAAGGCGCATTTATTGTCCGATTTGGCTGAAATTTGGGACAGTAAGATATACTAAGCCCTCCGAAGTCCTTCATCAATTTGGCCCAGATCAGCCCAGATTTGGATATAGCTGCCATATAGATTTAAGGTCTTGGACCCATAAAAGACGCATTTATTGTCCGAATTGGGTGAAATTTGGGACAGTAAGATATACTAGGCCCTCCGAAGTCCTTCATCAATTTGGCCCAGATCGGCCCAGATTTGGATATAGCTGCCATATACACCGATCTCTCGATTTAGGGTTTTGGGCCCTTAAAAGACGCATTTATTGTCCGAATTGGGTGAAATTTGGGACAGTAAGATATACTAGGCCCTCCAAACTCCTTCTTTAATTTGGCCTATATCGGTCCAGATTTAGATATAGCTGTTATATAGACCGATCTCTCGATTTAAGGTCTTGGGCCCTTAAAAGACGCATTTATTGTCCGATATGGCCGAAATTTGGGACAGTAAGATATACTAGGCCCTCCGAACTCCTTCTTTCATTTGGCCTATATCGGTCCAGATTTAGATATAGCTGTTATATAGACCGATCTCTCGATTTAAGGTCTTGGGCCCTTAAAAGACGCATTTATTGTCCGATTTGGCCGAAATTTGGAACAGTGACTTATGTTAGGCCCTTCGACCTCCTTCTTCAATTTGACCCAGATTGGTTCAGATTTGGATATAGCTGCCATATAGACCGATCTCTCGATTTAAGGTCTTGGGCCCATAAAAGACGCATTTATTGTCCGATTTGGCCGTAATTTGAAACAGTGACTTATGTTAGGCCCTTCGACCTCTTTCTTCATTTTGACCCAGATTGGTTCAGATTTGGATATAGCTGCCATATAGACCGATCCGCCGATTAAAGGTTTTGGGCCCATAAAAGGCGCATATATTGTCCGATTTTTCTAAAATTTGGGACAGTGAGTTGTGTTAGGCCCTTCGACCTCCTTCTTCAGTTTGGCTCAGATCGGTTCAGATTTGGATATAGCTGCCATATAGACCGATCTCAAGATTTAAGGTTTTGGGCCCATAAAAAGCGCATTTATTGTCCGATTTGGCCGAAATTGGGAACGTTAAGTTCTGTTAGGCTATTTGACATATTTCTTTAATTTGGCTCAGATCGGTTCAGATTTGGATATAGCTGCCATATAGACCGATCTCACGATTTAAGGTTTTTGTCCCATAAAAGGCGCATTTATTGTCCAATTTGGCTGAAATTTGGGACAGCGAGTTGTGTTAGACCGTTCGACATCCTTCCCCAGTTTGGCCCCGATCGGTACAGATTTGGATATAGCTGCCATATAGACCGATCTCACGATTTAAGGTTTTGGGCCCATAAAAGTCCCAATATTGTTCGATTTCGCTTAAATTTGAGACAGTGAGTTGTGTTAGGCCATTTGACATATGTCTGTAATTTGGCCCAGATCGGTCCAGATTTGAATATAACTGTCATATAGACCGATATCTCGATTTAATGTTTTGGGCCCATAAAAGGCGCAATTATTGTCCTATGTCGCCGAAATTCAGCACAGTGAGTTGTGTTAGGCCCCTTAACATCCTTCTTCAATTTGGCCTAGATCGATTCAGATTTGGTCGAAGCTGCCATATAGACCGATCTCTCGATTTAAGGTTTGGCGACCATAAAAGCCACATTTATTATCCGATTTTGCTGAAATTTGGGACAGTGAGTTCTGTAAGGCCATTCGACATCCCTCTTTAATTTGGCCCAGATCGGTTCAGATATGAATATAGCTGCCATATAGACCAACATCTCGATATAAGGTCTTGCGCCCCATAAAAAGCGCATTTATTATCCGATTTCGCTGAAATTTGACACAGTTGGTTTACATATATCCCTGTGATGGGTGATGGGTATCCTAAGTTGGCCCCAGTCGGACTTGGCACTTTTTGTTTGGTTCCATTTCTATATGCTTATTGGTAATTTTAATCAAAATAGCCCACTCAATCATTGAATATTCATGTAAGCCACAAAAGCGCCACACTATCCACTCATGTTTCTGTGTACCGGCCACTCGTTGGTTGCTTGGGTTGGAAAACTTCAGAAAACTAAAGAAAATTTGCAAACAACTCCCATGCCAATGAAATGAATGCACATTTGGCTCCAATTGCATGCATAATAGCTCATACAATGCCTGTGTTGTGGGCCAACAATTTCTAGGGTCTTTGAACATACAAATGTGGAAATTGCTCATTTGCATGAAGCGATGAAGAAATTTAACAAAGCATTGCCATTTCTTTTTCTTTTTTTTTGTTTCATTTTCCAAAATCATCAAAAGAGACGGCATTGGCTAAAAATTAAAGATATTTTAGAAATAAAATTTCGCTATTTTTGATGTAAAGGCGCCCAGGTGTACCTATACAAAAAAAACAAGTAAGAAGGCGTTAAGTTCGGCCGGGCCGAACTTTGGATACCCACCACCTCGGGTATATATGTGAACCACATTTCGTCAAAATCCAGTGAAAAATGCATACCTTATGCCACATAGCAGCTCTATAGATATCATCAGATTTAGACCAAATGCTTATAAGTACAAGTCATTGTTCAACCGAGAGATCGGTCTATATGGCAGCTATATCGAAATCTGGACCGATCTGAGCCAAATTGAAGACAAATATCGAAGGGCCCAACACAAGTCATTGTCCCAAATTTCGGCGGCATCGGACAATAAATGCGCTTTTTATGAGCCCAAAACCTTAAATCGAGAGATCGGTCTATATGGCAGCTATATCCAAATCTGGACCGATCTGGGCCAAATTGACGAAGGATGTTGAAGGGCTCAACGCAACTCACTGTCCCAAATTTCAGCAAAATCGGATAGTAAATGTGGCTTTTATGGGCCTAAGACCATAAATCGGAGGATCGGTCCATATGGCAGCTATATCCAAATCTGGACCGATCTGAGCCAAATTGACGAAGAATGTTGAAGGGCCTAACACAACTCACTGTGTCAGTTTTCATCCAAATCGGTTATAAAATGTGGCTTTTATGGGCCTAAGACCCTAAATCTGAGGATCGGTCTATATGGCAGCTATATCCAAATCTGGACCGATCTGAGCCAAATTGACGAAAGATGTCGAGGGGCCTAACACAACTCACCGTCCCAAATTTCAGCAAAATCGGATAATAAATGTGGCTTTTATGGGCCTAAAACCCCAAATCGGCGGATCGGTCTATATGGGGGCTATATCAAGATATAGTCCGATATAGCCCATCTTCGAACTTAACCTGCTTATGGACAAAAAAAGAACCTGTGCAAAATTTCAGCTCAATATCTCTATTTTTAAAGGCTGTAGCGTGATTTCAACAGACAGACGGACAGACGGACGGACATGTCTAGATCGTCTTAGATTTTCACGCTGATCAAGAATATATATACTTTATAGGGTCGGAAATGGATATTTCGATGTGTTGCAAACGGAATGACAAAATGAATATACCCCCATCCTTCGGTGGTGGGTATAAAAAAGTACACCTCCACATTTGCAATTGCGCCATCCAAAAGAGATACTCCACAATTTTGTTGCACGATGACAAACAAAACTCCGCTTTAGCTTTGGGAAGAGTGAAAAGTGTTGATTATGCCATGCCGTGGCTTCATAATCCCCTTTTGGATTTTCGACATTGTTCGAAGCTTTGCATGCTTCAATGAAACGATTAAACGAGATTTCGTTAATAGAGAAATTGTTCAAGCAGAATAAACACAGACACTGTGCTGCTGCAAAAATTCTAAGGAAAAGAAGATTTGAAGTACATCCCTACATCAGGAATAAGAAGACGAATATCAGACGAGCACACACCATGAAAGTAGCGGTAGAACAGCGCCAACAACTCACATTGCCACTATTATGAAGGGAGGCAATAGATTGTCCGATTTCGCCGAAATTTGGGACAGTGTGTTGTGTTAGGCCCCTCGTCATCCTTCTTCAATATGGCCTAGATCGGTTCAGATTTGAATATAACTGCCATATAGACCGATTTGCCGATTTAGGGTCTTAGACCCATAAAAGCCACATTTATTGCCCGATGTCGCCGAAATTTGGGAAAGTGAGTTGTATTAAGACTTTCGACATCATTCTTAAATTTGGCCTAGATCGGTCCAGATTTGGATATAGTTGCCATATAGACCGATCTCTCGATTTAAGGTTTTGAGCCCATAAAAGGCGCATTTATTGTCCAATGTCACCGAAATTTGGGACAGTAAGTCGTGTTAAACCCCTCGACATACTTCTGCAATATGGCCCAGATCGGTCGAGATTTGAATATAGCTGCCATATAGACCGATCTCTCGATTTAAGGTTTTGAGCCCATAATAGGAGCATTTTTTGACCGATGTCGCCGAATTTTGAGACAGTGAGTCGTGCTAAGCCCTCGACATACTTCTTCAATTTGGCCCAGATAGGTCCAGATTTGGATATAGCTCCCATATAGACCGATATCTCGATTTAAAATCTTGGCCCAATAAAAGGCGCATTTTTAATCCGATTTCACTGAAATTTGACACAGTGACCTATGTTAGGCTTTTCGACAACCGTTTCGTATATGGTTCAGATCGGTTTATTTTTAGACATAGCTACTAAAAAGATCAAAATTTTGTTTTACACAATTAAACCGTGACTTGTACTTAGTAGTATTTGGTGCAAATCGGAACATAATTCGATATAGCTGCTGTGGGGCACGAGGTATGCATTATTCACCGGATTTTGACGAAAGGTGGTTTACATATATACCCGAGGTGGTGGGTATCCAAAGTTCGGCCCGGTCAAACTTAACCCCTTTCTACCTGTCCATATAAAAATATTGACCGCTGCGGGTCTGGGGAGGAAGCAGTACGAAGAGCAGAATACGAAAAAAGAGGATGAAACAATGCAGTGATCGGAGTTACCAAGAGCTGCTAGACTATCAACCTCATACTTTTCAAGGGTGTGAAGTTAAAACAAGTAAAAGCGGGCTAAGTTCGGCCGGGCCGAATCTTATATACCCTCCACCATGGATCGCATTTGTTGAGTTCTATGAGCGGTATCTCTTCGTGGGCAAACAAAAAATATTGAATAAGAACTGTTATGCTATTGGAGCTATATCAAGTTATAGTCCGATTCGAACCATAAATGAATGCTGAACATTGTAGAAGTCATTGTCTGATATTTCAGTTCATTCGGATAAGAATTGCACCTTGTAGGGGCTCAAGAAGCAAAATCGGGATATAGGTTTATATGGGAGCTGTATCAAGCTATTGATCGATTCAGACCATATTAGACATGTATGTTGAAGGTCATGAGAGAAGACGTTGTGCAAAATTTCAGCCAAATCGGATAAGAATTGCGCCCTCAAGAAATCAAAATCCCAGATCGGTTTATATGGCAGCTATATCAGGTTCTACATCGATTTACGCCATACATAGCACAGTTATTTTAAGTCATAACAAAACACCTCGTGCATAATTTTAGCCAAATCGGATGAGAATTGCGACATCTAGAGGCTCAAGAAGTCAAGACCCAAGATCGGTTTATATGGCAGCTCTACCAGATTATAAACCGATTTGAACCAAACGTAGCACATTTATTGGAAGTGGTACCAAAACCCCTAACGCGAAATTCCAGCCAAATCGGATGAGAATTGCGCCCTTTAGAGGCTCAAGAAGTCAAGACCCAAGATCGGTTTATATGGCAGCTATATCAAAACATGGACCGAATTAAATCATGTTTCGCAAAGTAGTTGGAAGTGATAACAAAACACCTCATGCAAAATTTCGTTCGAATCGGATGAGAATTGCGCCCTCTAGAGGGTCAAGAAGTCAAGACCAAAGATCGGTTTATATGGCAGCTACACCAAAACATGGACCGATTTGAATCATATTTAGCACAGTTATTGGAAGTCACACCAAAACACCTCGTGCAAAATTTCAGCCAAATCGGATAAGAATTGCGCCCCCTAGAGGCTCTAGAAATCAAGACCCAAGATCGGTTTATATGGCAGCTATATCAAAACATGGACCGATTTGGCCCATTTACAATCCCAACCAACCTATACTAAACAAAATATTGTACTAAATTTCAAGCGGCTAGCTTAACTCCTTCGAAAGTTAGCGTGCTTTCGACAGGCCGACAAACGGATGGATAGACAGACGGACGGACATGGCTAGATTGACATAAAATAGGCCAAATCGGTCCATGTTTTGATATAGCTGCCATATAAACAAATCTTAGGTCTTGACTCCTTCAGTCTCTAGAAGGTGCAGTTCTCGACCGATTCGAATGAAATTTTGCACGACGTGTTTTGTTATGATATCCAACAACTGCGCCAAGAATGGTTCAAATCGGTTCATAATCTGGTATAGCTGCCATATAAACCGATCTGGAATCTTGACTTCTTTAGCCACTAGAGGGCGCTATTGTTATCCGATTGGAATGAAATTTTCCACGACGTGTTTTGTTATGATATCCAACAACTGTGCCAAGTATGGTTCAAATCGGTTCATAACCTGATATAGCTGCCATATAAACCGATCTGGGGACTTGACTTCTTGAGCCACTAGAGTGCGCAATTCTTATCCGATTCGAATGAAATTTTGCACAACGTGTTTTGTTATGATATCCAAGAACTGTGATGAGTCTGGCTCAAATCGGTTCATAACCTGATATAGCTGTCATATAAACAGATCTGGGGACTTGACTTTTTGAGCCTCTAGATGACGCAATTCCTATCCGATTTGGCTGAAATTTTGCATGACGCATTTTATTATGACTTCCAACAGTTGTGCCAAATAAGGTTCAAATCGGTTCATAACCTGAACTCGACAAATGCGATCCATGGTGGAGGGTATATAAGATTCGGCCCGGCCGAACTTATCACGCTTTTACTAGGTTTTTTTCATACCCACCACCGACGGATGGGGGTATATTCATTTAGTCATTCCGTTTGCAACACATCGAAATATCCATTTCCGACCCTATAAAGTATATATATTCTTGATCAGCGTAAAAATCTAAGACGATCTAGACATGTCCGTCCGTCTGTCCGTCTGTCTGTTGAAATCACGCTAGAGTCTTCAAAAATAGAGATATTGAGCTGAAACTTTGCACAGATTCTTTTTTTGTCCATAAGCAGGTTAAATTCGAAGATGAGCTATATCGGACTATATCTTGATATAGCCCCCATATAGACCGATCCGCCGATTTAGGGTCTTAGGCCAATAAAAGCCACATTTATTATCCGATTTTGCTGAAATTTGGGACAGTGAGTTGTCTTAGGCCCTTCAACATCCTCCGTCAATATGTCTCAGATCGGTTCAGATTTGGATATAGCTGCCATATAGAGCGATCCGCCGATTTAAGGTCTTAGGTCCATAAAAGCCACATTTATTGTCCGATGTCGCCGAAATTTGGGACAGTAAGTTAAGTTAAGCCCCTTGACATACCTCTGCATTATCGCACAGATCGGTCCAGATTTGGATATCGCTGCCATATAGACCGATCTCTCGGTTTTAGGTTTTGGGGCCATAAAAAGCGCATTTATTGTCCGACGTTGCCGAAATTTGGGACAAAGAGTTAAGTTATTTCTGCTCTGGGACATAAGGTATGAGTTTTGCACCAGATTTTGACGAAAGGTGGTTTACATATATACCCGAGGTGGTGGGTATCCAAAGTTCGGCCCGGCCGAACTTAACGCCTTTTTACTTGTTTTTTTTTTTTGTATTTTTCAAATCTGTCGACCTGTGTTGCCAAAACCATCACTACTACGAGTCATAGTAAAAAAAAACTCACACTTCGTATCTCATGTGGATTTTTTTCCTGTTTCTTTTATTTCTTGAGTTTATTGAGTTTCATTCATGGGTTCATTCATTACGGTTTTCGTTGGTGGGTGTCTAGTCAAATAAACTTTAAAATTTTTGCTTTCGAGTAAAACGCCAACTAAGCCAAGTCATACAAAAAAACCTTGGCAAAACAGCAACAAAAAATGTTTAAACCAAATAAATTTTGCATATATTTTTTTGAAATGCTTTTGGAGGTTTTTAATTGATGCCGCTGCTCTCCTTATGACATAATCATGGTTGGCGGTAAGCAAAAAGAAGGAAAACTAGAAGAAAAGTTGCCACCACTGCAGCATTGCCATTAGGCAGTGGCGGCAGTGGCGACAGTGGCACCATTGAAAATGGTGACTGTGGCTGCATGCCTGGTTTTCCCCACTTCCTGTGCTCGTGAAGCCCACATTCGACTCTAATGGAAATTGAAAGATTGTGGGGGCCTGAGATTTATCCATGGACGCAACTGTTTTCTGTGTTTCTTTGGTTTTTTTTTTAGCTTGGTGGCGTTTCACATTTTCTTTGATTTACCAAATTGCTTTGGGTTTTGTTTTTCTTTTGTTGGTGCTGGTTTTCTTCCTACTAATGTGGCAATTGTTGCAGCTGTTCCCAGTTTTCCAATAAATTGCATTTTGGTTTAAGTTCCCCTAGTTGTTCCAGGGGGGCGAATGGAAGGGAATTGACTTTGGCGTTGAGCAGCCGCTGATAATTTATGGTGGGAACAAATTTTACATTGAGCCTACCATCGAGTCTTTGGACAAATTTTTTGTTATTCAAATTGGGTCAAATTCGTAGCCATAAAACTTAATCACATGGAAAGCGACTACAAAACCACCAAATGAACCATACACGTGCACTTAAAATTAAATACGAAATTTATGGTAAATTATGTAGGTGAATGGTAATTAAATTAAATGAATTTTTCCACCGTGGCAAGCAACAATTTCGTAAAACAAATGGCAATTACCAACTCAAATTATAGAAAATATAGAGAAAACAAGTAAAAGCGTGCTAAGTTCGGCCGGGCCGAATCTTATATACCCTACACCATGGATCGCCTCTGTCGAGTTGTTTTCCCGGTATGTCTTTTTAGGCAAACATATGATAAAAGAAAAAAATTGCTATGATATTGGAGCTACATCAACTTATGGTCCAATGGTCCGGACCATAATTAAACTGAAGGTAGAAGTCGTTGTGTAAAATTTCGGCCAATTCGAATAAAAATTGCGCCCTCTAGGGGCTCAAGAAGTAAAATAGGGAGATCGGTTTATATGGCAGCTATATCAGGTTATAGGCCGATTCAAACCATAATTACCACGTATGTTGAATGTCATGAGAGAAGTCGTTGTACCAAATTTCAGCCAAATCGGATTGTAATTGCGCCCTCTAGCGGCTCAAGAAGTCAAGATCCCAGATCGGTTTATATGGCAGCTATATCAGGTTATGAACCAATTAAAACCATATTTGGCACAACTGTTGGAAGTCATAATAAAATGTGTCATGCAAAATTTCAGCCAAATCGGATAGGAATTGCGCCCTCTAGAGGCTAAAAAAGTCAAGACCCAAGATCGGTTTATATGGCAGCTATATCAGGTTATTGACCAATTTAAACCTAACTTAGCACAGTCGTTGAAAGACATAGCGAGACACCTCGTGCAAAATTTCAGCCAAATCGGATAAGAATTGCGCCCTCTAGAGGCTCAAAAAGTCAAGATTCAAGATCGGTTTATATGGCAGCTATATCAGGTTATGAACCGATTTGAACCATACTTCGCACAGTTATTGGATATTATAACAAAATACTTTGTGTAAAATTTCATTCCAATCGGATAAGAATTGCGCCCTCTAGTGGCTAAAAAAGTCAAGACCCAAGATCGGTTTATATGGAAGCTGTATCAGGCAATAGACCGATTCAGACCATAAGTGACACGTATGTTGAAGGTCACGAGAGAAGTCGTTGTACCAATTTTCAGCCAAATCGGATAAGAATTGCGCCCTCTAGTGGCTAAAATAGTCAAGACCCAAGATCGGTTTATATGGCAGCTATATCAGGTTATGGACCGATTTGAACCATACTCGGCACAGTCGTTGCAAGTAATTGCGAAACACGTCGTGCAAAATTTCATTCCAATCGGATAAGAATTGCGCCCTATAGTGGCTAAAAAAGTCAAGACCCAAGATAGGTTTATATGGCAGCTATATCAGGTTATGGACCGATTGAAACCATACTTGGCACAGTCGTTGAAAGTCATAGCGAGACACGTACTGCAAAATTTCATTCCAATCGGATAAGAATTGCGCCCTCTAGAGGCTAAAGAAGTCAAGATCCCAGATCGGTTTATATGGAAGCTGTATCAGGCAATAGACCGATTCAGACCATAAGTGACACGTATGTTGAAGGTCACGAGAGAAGTCGTTGTACCAATTTTCAGCCAAATCGGATAAGAATTGCGCCCTCTAGAGGCTCAAGAAGTCAAGACCCAAGATCGGTTTATATAGCAGCTACATCAAAACATGGACCGATTTCAACCATACTTATCAAAATTGTTGATGGTGACAGAAAAACACCATGTGTAAAATTTTAGTCAAATCGGACGAGAATTGCGCCCTCTAGAGGCTCAGGAAGTCAAGACCCAAGATCGGTTTATATGGCAGCTACATCAAACCATAGACCGATTTGAACCATACTTATCAAGGTTGTTGAAGGTGATATAAAAACACCAAGTGCCAAATTTCAGTCAAATCGAACGAGAATTGCGCCCTCTAGAGGCTCAAGAAGTCAAGACCCAAGATCGGTTTATATGGCAGCTACATCAAAACATGGACCGATTTCAACCATAGTTATCAAAGTTGTTGAAGGTGATATAAAAACATTATGTGCGAAATTTCAGTACAATTGGACGAGAATTGCGACCTCTAGAGGCTCAAGAAGTCAAGACCCAAGATCGCTTTATATGGCAGCTATATCAAAACATGGACCGATTTGAACCATACTTAAAGAAGTTGTTGGAAGTGATACCAAAACACCAAGTGCCAAATTTCAGTCGAATGGAACGAGAATTGCGCCCTCTAGAGGCTCAAGAAGTCAAGACCCAAGATCGGTTTACATGGCAGCTATATCAAAACATGGACCGATTTGGCCCATTACAATACCAACCGACCTACACTAATAAGAAGTATTTGTGCAAAATTTCAAGCGGCTAGCTTTACTCCTTCGAAAGTTAGAGTGCTTTCGACAGACAGACGGATGGACGGACGGACAGACGGACCGACATGGCTTGGTTCGACTTAAAATGTCACGACGGCTTTATGGGGTCTTAGACGCATATTTCGAGGCGTTGCAAACGGAATGACTAAAATAATATACCCCGTATCCTACTGTGGCAGGTACAAAAATTGGTCACAGCAGGATATCCCCTTGCATTTGGTTATATGCTTGGATAACAATAGCGCCCTCTAGAGGATGAAGCACTGTATACGGGAGATCGGTTTATATGGAAGCTATATCAGTTTTTTAAGCGATTGAGACCATACTTGGTAGATCTGTTGTAGATCATACGAAAAATCATTGTGCAAAATGTCATCCAAATCGAATAAGAATTGCGCCCTCTAGAGGTTCTAGAAGTATATTCAGGAGATCAGCTTATATGGAAGCTACATCAGGTTATAAACCGATTGGGGCCATATTTTAACTGCGGAACGTGTAGCAGCTAAATTCGTCCTGCAAAGTCATATCAGTTTCGCAGGAATACCAAACTCAGACTTGGCTTGAAACACCTTTGAACCTAGAGAGCTGTCGAAAGCGGCTTTGTAGTCAACAAAGTAATGGTAGGTCTTAATATGTCCTTCTCGAGTCTTTTCCAGGATTTGGTGCATTGTTAATATCTGGTCTATGGTGGACTTACCAGATCTAAAGCCACACTGATGGGCCCATTTAATTCAATGACTCTACACTTTAATCTTTTACACAGTACGCTCGAGAGCATCTTGTATGCGATGGGGAGGAGACTTATTCCTCTGCAGTTGGCACATACCGTCTTGCCCCCTTTCTAGTGTATGGGACTTGGTTGGCTGAGGTTCCAATCAGCAGGTATGCTTTCTTCTAGCCAGATTGGGTAGAGGAGTTGATGCATACGCCTTATCAGCGTGTCGCCTCGGGTTTGAAACAGTTCCGCCGGCAACCCATCGGCTCCTGCTGCCTTAATGTTTTTCAGCCGGCTTGTTGATACATGAAATTCTTTCTCCCTAGGTGGTCAACATTCTATACCATCATCAAGGATTGGTTCCGCCGCCATCGCCGGACACTAGCAATTGGATTAAATGTCCTTTTCATATCCTTAGCATGCTTTCCGTGTCATTTACTAGATTTCCTTTTATGTCTCCTTAGGAGGATGCGCCTGTGCCAAACCCATCGGCTTGATGTTTAGTTCTTTGGTAGAATTTTCGGACTTCATTCTGGTTCCTGAACAACTAGATTCCCTTACGCTCATGTCTATGCATTTTCTTCTTCTTCTTCTTGTGGAAGAGACGTTTCTTTTCTCTCTCTCTCTCTCTCTCTCTCTCTTTCTCCCGATACCTCTCCTTCGCCTGACGCATTGCTACTGACTGTTAGGTTGCTCTATATGCTCCATTCTTGAGGTTCAGTAGCCTTTTGACACTCATGGTCGTGTCATGGATTCTTTGGGGAGGTTTTTGGTACCCAAGTACGGGTGTTGCAGTTCTTTCGATGGAGTGGGCAATGGTTTGCCATTGCGCTGCTACACTATAAGGACAGGCAGTGCCTTCTTCAAGCATATGGGTCATTCGAATGGAGTATGCCGTTGAGGGCACCCCGTTAGCCAAGTTAGTGGCGTGCTTGAATTAACAGTGCAGGGGACGTGGGTTCGATTCCCGCCAGAAGCCTTGGTCTGTCGCTATTGTGGTATCACGATGGACTTAAAATTGTCTAAGTGAGTCGGTAAAGGACTGCCACTCTTACCTAACCCTGCCTAACCTATGCCGTTGACCCCTGTTGGGTTTGCAGCTTAAAATTGTCTAAGTGAGTCGGTAAAGGACTGCCACTATTACCTAACCTTGCCTAACCTTGCCTAACCTATGCCGTTGACCCCTGTTGGGTTTGCAGCTTTAGGATGTTCAGTTTTGGTGCAGTGTCAGATCGTATGTTTCTCGCCGCACTGAGTAATCATCCGAATCGATGCACGCCCCTCGGCTCAAATTCGCTGGTTGAATGCCTGCCATCTATCTGGTTTTTCGTATTTTACTGAAATGACAGCCATGTGGCCCTGGGAATCCTTCGAGGTTGGAGTCTGCTGCTGCTACCCCACCATGTTCTTTGCCGCCACGAAGCCTATTAGTCTCAATCCATTGTTGAAAGTTTCTTCGCATACGCTAAACTTTCCGATTGTTGGACCAAAGATGTCTTCCTTCCCTATCATCGCATTAAAATCTCGCAGAACGATTTTAATATCATGGGAGGGGGGCAGCGGTCATATTCTCTTTCTAGGCGCTCGCAGAAAAAAATCCTTGGTCTGCTTATCCTTGTCTTGCGTCGAGGCATGGGCACAAATTAGGCTAAAGTTAAAGAATTTGACCTTTATGGGGATTGTGGCTAGCCTCTCATCCACTGGAGTAAACCTAAGGACAAGGTGTTGCAGTCTCCGACTAACCACAAATTCACAGCCAAATGAATGCCTCGTTTCATGGCAGCTAGAATATATTGGGCATCACCTCCCAGTGTTGAGCCTTTCCCAAGCCATCGCACTTTCTGTATGGCCGAAATGTCTGCCCTGTATTTCTCCCATACTGCACCCTCTCTTTAAAGACAGCGGACTTCCTAGGTGCAGATAAGCAAATTATGGTCCTTCAAAACGTTTGCGGCGGTAGTCAACCTGTGGGGGAATCCGTTTTTTTTTTTCTTCTTCGCTTTCTCATGAGGATTCTACGAGAATTTAAAGTTGCCCACACTCCCATTCTCGACCAATGTCCTCTTTGTATCATTTCACGCCTACAGAAATACCACAATAATGGCGTTCCTGCGATGCTACCTAAAAACAAAGACAACATCAAGAATAGCTGAAATTGCATTGACAATTTGTAGAAATGTAATGAATGAATGACATCGCGAAAAACAAACTCTGTCTAATTAAATGGATGGCCGCCTTTGTAGTATCTCATTAGTCGCGCTCTGCACCCTCCACATTGAGTTGCTGCCCGCCTTCGAACATCTAAGCGTGTGGGCATAAAGATAATGACGCCGACACTGATTGTAGCTGTGCATTGCGCGCTTGTGACAATGTGATGCCCTATCTTTAATAAACCAATAAAGTCTCATGCGTTAAAAACGTCATTTCTACTACGTAGTGCAACGCCTTGGTTGGACTTTAAAACAAAGACGGAGGGGTAAATGAATCATGGCCGAATTGCAAGCACCCTCCTAGCTATTTGTTGAGAGGAAAATTTCAATATCAGTTAAGCACAAAATTTTCGCGGAGGTCCCATAATCTATTATAAAGGGTGATTTTTTAAGAGCTATAGGTAACTGCAGCTCAAATGTTCCATCCGCTTAGTCGGCATACTCTTTCCAAAATTTCGACCGGTATCTCACAAAGAAATGCTTCAATGTTATCTTCCAATGCGTCAAATGAAGCGGTCTTGTCTGTATAGACATGAGCTTTAGCATAGGCTCACAAAAAATAATCTAAAGGCGTTAAATCGCACAATCTAGGCGGCCAATTGAGCGGTCCCCAAGGTGATATAAAATGTTCATCGAACTCGCCTCTCAGTAAGTCCATTGTAAGGCGTGCTGTGTGGCAGGTGGCAACGTCTTGTTGAAACCACATGTCATGCAAGTCAAGCTCTTGCAATTTGGGCAAAAAATATAATCTCAAGACAGCGCTCGCCCTTCGCAGTTACGTTACGATTCACATCATCATTGAAGAAGTACGCTCCAATGATGCCACCAGCCCATAAACCGCACCAAACTGTGACCTTTTCTGGATGCATTGGTAGCTCTCGCAATGCTTCTGGCAGATCTTCAGTTCTGCTTATTTACATACCCATTGAGCCAAAAATGAGCTTCGTCGTAAACGCGAAAGAAGCGCGCAATGAACTTTCTTAACAAAGCGCGCTTCAATTATATTGGGTTGCCCAAAAAGTAATTGCGGATTTTTTAAAAGAAAGTAAATGCATTTTTAATAAAACTTAGAATGAACTTTAATCAAATATACCCTTTTACACTTTTTTTCTAAAGCAAGCTAAAAGTAACAGCTGATAACTGACAGAAGAACGAATGCAATTACAGAGTCACAAGCTGTGAAAAAATTTGTCAACGCCGACTATATGAAAAATCCGCAATAACTTTTTGGGCAACTCAATATAACGAGAGTCTTAAGAAAATCTTTCCCGCCAAATTTCGAGAGAATCGGTTAAAAAATGAGCACTTTCTTGCAGTATTTCTCAAAATCGGACGAACATATATATGAGAGCTATATCTAAATCTGAGATGATTTCGAGCAAACTCCTCAGATACTGTGGCAGTCGTCGAAAAAAGCGAATTACAAAATTTTGGCAAGATGGATCAATAAATGGGCTTGCAGTGGCTCTAGGAGTGAAAATCGGGCGATATAGATATATGAGAGCTATATCTAAATCTGAACCGATTTCCATGAAATTTGCCAGTAATAAGGAGAGTCAAGAGAAAATCCCCCCTGCCAAATTTTGAGAGAATTGGTTAAGAAATGACCATTTTATTGAATTATTATTGTAAATCGGACCAACATATATATGGGAGTTATATCTTAATCTCAACCGATGTCGAGCAAACTTGTCAGATACTGTCACAGTCGTCGAGGAAAGCGTTGTACGAAGTTTTGGGAAGTTTGGTCAATAAATGCGCTTGCTGTGACTCTAGGGCGATATATATGTATGAGAGCTATATCTATATCTGAACCGATTTCTATGAAATTCACCAGTAATGTCGAGAGTCATAAGAAAATCCTTCCTGGCAAATTTCAAAAGAATCGGTTAACAAATGACCATTTTATTGAATTATTACTGCAAATCGGACGAACATATATATGGGAGCTATACCTAAATCTGAACCGATTTCGAGCAAACTTCTCTCAGACCGTGACAGTCGTCGAGGAAAGCGTTGTACAAAGTTTTGGGAAGTTTGGTCAATAAATGCGCTTGCAGGGGCTCTAGGAGTGAAAATCGTGCGATATATTTTTATATATGAGAGCTATATCTAAATCTGAACCGATTTCTATGAAATTCACCAGTAATACCGAGAGTCATAAGAAAATCCTTCCTGCCAAATTTCGATTTCTATGAAATTCACCAGTAATACCGAGAGTCATAAGAAAATCCTTCCTGCCAAATTTCAAGAGAATCGGTTAACAAATGACGATTTTATTGCATTATTACTGCAAATCGGACGAACATATATATGGGAGCTATATCCAAATCTGAACCGATTTTTATTAAATTAACCATTGATGTGGCAAGTTGTCAGAAAATCCTTTCTGCCAAATTTCGAGAAAATCGGTTAACAAATGACCATTTTATTGCATTATTACTGCAAATCGGACCAACATATATATGGGAGCTATATCCAAATCTGAACCGATTTTTTCCAATTTCTATGAGCTTCGTCTCTAGGCCGAAAAACATGGATGTATCAAATTTGAAGACGATCGGATGAAAACTGCGACCTGTACTTTGTACACAAATTAACATGGACAGACGCACAGACGGACAGACAGACAGACAGACGGATATAGCTAAATCGAATCAGAAAGTGATTCTGAGTCGATCGGTATACTTATCAATGGGTCTTTCTCTCTGCCTTTGGGGTGTTCCACAGTAGTGGTGTAAAAATGAAATTATTGCGCTTTGTTTTCACAGAGGGTAGAATTTGAGCCCCCGGTGAAAGTAGGGTACAACATTTTTCGATATCCGAAGGGCGGCGGACCCTCCCCCATACCCCAATTTTCAAAAACGCCAGATCTCGGAGATGGGTGCACCGATTAAAGCGAAATTTTGTATGCCACCTTATGGTACCCCAAACACCAAAATTGGTATAACATTTTTGGGTCAAATAACCTGGGGGGACGCCCGATCCCAAAACCCACCCGACCGGACATGTTTACTGGTAGGGGCAATATGGGTATCAAATGAAAGGTATTTAAGAGTAGAGTACGAACTTAGTATACAAATTTCGCCCAAAGTGTTCGGGGGGTCCCCCCATCCCCAAAAAACCCCCCAACAGGACTCTTTCACCGCTTTGGGCAATATGGGTATCAAATGAAAGGTATTTTAAAGTAGAGTTCAGATCTGATATAAAATTTAATTCTTTGGTGTTTGAGGGTCGTCCCAACCCCCCAAAACCCTCGACAGGACATACCTACCAATTGGGTCAATATGGTTATCATATAAAAAGTATTTAAAAGCAAGGATTCGAATGGGTTCAGCGTCATAGGCTACAGTGGCACGAATTCGATATCCGGATTCAGGGTGAAGTACTTCCAACCTAAAAAGATATTAGAGAGAGTTAAAGAAGGCTCAGAGGAGAGGGCCCGGTTCGGCTAGTAATATAAAAAGGCCGATTAGGATAGAATAGGACAGCAATAAAAGGCATTTGGTAGTGGAGTACACCTTCTAACCTCAAATCTGGTTAGACACATATCAAACTTCTGTCCAATCAGCAAAAATGAAAGCTTCTAGGAACGGAATAAGGATGTTTCGGAGACCGGTTTATATGGGAGCTATATCAGGTTATAGACCGATTTCAACCGTACTTGGCACAGTTGCTGGAAGTCACTTCAGTCAGTCATTTCAGTCAAATCCAATAAAAATTGCGGCTTGTAAGGGCTCAAAAAAATCAAATCTGGATATCGGTTTATGTGGGAGCTATATCAGGTTCTTGACCGATTTGGACCGTACTTGGCACAGTAGTTGAAAGTCATAACAGAACACCGCATGCGAAATTAAAGTCAAATCGGACAAAAATTGCGGCTTCCAGAGGCTCAAGAAGTCAAATCGGGAGATCGGTTTATATGGGAGCTATATCAGGTTATAGACCGATTTAGACCATACTAAACACAGTTGTTGGAAGTCGTAACAGAATACTATGTGCAAAATTTTAATCAAATCGGTTGAAAATTGCGGCTTGTAGGGCTCAAAAAGTCAAATCTGGAGATCGGTTTATGTGGGAGCTATATCAGGTTATAGACCGATTTCAACCAAACTAAGCATAGTTGTTGGAAATCAGAACAGAACACTATGTGAAAATTTTCGGACAAATCGGATGAAAATTGCAGCTTCCTGGGGCTCAAGAAGACAAATCGGGAGATCGGTTTATATGGGAGCTACATCAGGTTATGGACCGATTTCAACCGTACTTGGCACAGTTGTTGGAAGTCGTAACAGAACACTATGTGCAAAATTTTAGCCAAATCGGACAAAAATTGCGGCTTCCAGGGGCTCAAGAGTTCAAATCGGGAGATCAGTTTATATGGTAGCTATATCAGCTTATGATCCGATTTGGACCGTACTAAGCACAGTGGTTGGAAGTCGTAACAGAACACTATGTGCAAAATTTTAGCCAAATCGGACCAAAATTGCGGCTTCCAGGGGCTCAAGAGTTCAAATCGGGAGATTAGTTTATATGGTAGCTATATCAGCTTATGATCCGATTTGGACCGTACTAGGCACAGTTGTTGGAAGTCATATCAGAACACCACACGCAAAATTTGAGACAAATCGGATGAAAATTGCGGCTTGTATGGGCTCAAAAAGCCAAATCTGGAGATCGGTTTATGTGGAAGCTATATCAGGTTAAAGACCGATTTGGATCGTACTTGGCACAGTTGCTGGAAATCAGAACAGAACACTATGTGCAAAATTTTAGCCAAATCGGTTGAAAATTGCGGCTTGTAAGGGCTCAAAAAATCAAATCTGGTGATCGGTTTATGTGGGAGCTATATCAGGTTATAGACCGATTTGGATTGTACTTGGCACAGTTGCTGGAAGTCAGAACAGAACACTACGTGCAAAATTTTAGCCAAATCGGTTGAAAATTGCGGCTTGTAAGGGCTCAAAAAGTCAAATCGGGAGATCGCTTTATATGGGAGCTATATCAGGTTATGGACCGATTTGGACAGTACAGTTGTTGGAAGTCGTAACAGAACACTATGTGCAAAATTTTAACCAAATCGGACAAAAATTGCGGCTTCCAGAGGCTCAAGAGTTGAAATCGGGAGATCGGTTTATATGGAAGTTATATCAGGTTATAGGTCGATTTGGACCTTACTTGGCACAGTTGTTGAAAATCATTTCAGAACACCACATGCAAGTCTCCAGCCAAATCGGACAAAAATTGCGGCTTCCAGAGGCTCAAGAATTCAAATCGGGAGATCTGTTTATATGTGAGCTATATCTAAATCTGAACCGATATGGCCCATTTGCAATCCTCAACGATCTACACCAATATTAAGTATCTGTGTTAAATTTCAAGCGGCTAGCTCTACGCATTTGACCTCTATCGTGATTTCAACAGATAAACGGACGAACATGGCCAGATCGACTCAGAACCTCGAGATGTTATGGGGTCTTAGATGAATATTTCGAGCTGTTACAAACGGAATGACTAGTTTACCATACCCCCGAATCCTAGGGTGGTGGGTATAAAAATCATATGCCCATCGTAAGATGAAGTCAAAACCCTTTTTTCTCTTGCTCATGGACGCGTGTAAAAATGGCATTTCAGCGTCGTAGTTCTCTACATTGCTTTATGGCGTTGCTGTATTGCCGGCGTTGATGTTTTCTTCCTCTTTCACATTTTGCCTTTCATTTACAAATGGAAAATTTGTAAGCTGACAATAATTAAATCAAAACCTGCAATGGATGAGTGCAACAAGCATCGCGTAGAACGTCATAAATTGCATTTGACAATTGCATTTTATTATGAATGAAATTAAAAAAAAAATTTAAAAAAAAAAAAACCAAACAGCCAAGGCATATCATGAGAACCACAACACAAATGACACACAGCCATTTCACATTGGGAATTATTTCCGTGCGACAGGCGGTTAGGCATTGTTGTTGTTGTTGTTGACCTGCTTTGGACTTTAGCTACCCAGATTAGCTGCTGGAAATACCACCACAAATGCACCGCACCACAAAACGTCGTTTGGTTATTTTTCATAATAATTATTATCGCTCTTCCACCATTTATAATTGGTTTGTTTTAAATCAAAACTTACACACACACACACACACACACACACACACACCACCACCACAACTTAGTAATGTGGACTATAAATGTTATAATCAGATAGAGATTAAACAGAATTGTGATTGAAAATAATTCCCAGAAGAAGCTCGTCTGCGAAATTGAGTTGCTATAATTTATGCTGCCTAGTTGTGGTCCATGTTTTATTTGTGGTTTTGGACATAGGAATACCAATTAAAAGAATTTTGAACTGCTTGTGTGCTAGATTAGAGAAAGCGTTGTTTGTCATCTGTAATCACCCTACAGCCTTTAAAAATAGATATGAGATGAGGTATTAGATGAGATATTGCGTTATGGTATGGGTGGAGTATGCCATAATGAGCCCATACCGCACACCCATTATGGCATACTACACCCATACCATAACTCTTATTTCAGTTTCGTATTTTCCCATGTGCATGCTGAGTTCTTGAACCGGAAAAGTGGGAACATATTTGAATATAGCTGCCTCATAGCTGCCACACGCGAACTACGGATTTATAACCCAATTTCGTTGAAGTTTACCGAGTATGGACTAGATTGGACCATAGATTGGACCAATTTAAAATCTTGGCACCATAAATGACGCATTTATTACCTGATTTCGCTGAAATGTGACAGACTTAATTGCGTTAGACCCTTCACTGCACTTCTTGCAGAGTTTTACCCAGATCTTTCCATATTCGGATGTAAATTAAAGATCCTAGAAAATGTCTTTGAAATTTAGTTTTTCCCAGAAATGCCATCAATATTTGATATTCAAAAAAAATTTTTATACCCACCACCGAAGGATGGGGGTATATTCATTTTGTCATTCCGTTTGCAACACATCGAAATATCCATTTCCGACCCTATAAAGTATATATATTCTTGATCAGCGTAAAAATCTAAGACGATCTAGACATGTCCGTCCGTCTGTCTGTTCAAATCACGCTACAGCCTTTAAAAATAGAGATATTGAGCTGAAACTTTGCACAGATACTTTTTTTGTCCATAAGCAGGTTAAGTTCGAAGATGGGCTATATCGGACTATATCTTGATATAGCCCCCATATAGACCGATCGGCCGATTTAGGGTCTTAGGCCCATAAAAACCACATTTATTATCCGATTTTGGTAAAATTCGGGACAGTGGGTTATGTTAGGCCCTTCGACATCCTTTGTCAATTTGGTTCAGATCGGTTCAGATTTCGATATTGCTGCCATATAGACCGATCCTCCGATTTAGGGTCTAAGGCCCATAAAATCCACATTTATGGTCCGATTTCGCTGAAATTTGGGACAGTGAGTTGTCTTAGGCCCTTTGACATGTTTCTTTAATTTGGTCCAGATCGGTTCAGATTTGGATATAGCTGTCATATAGATCGATCCTCCGATTTATGGTGTAAGGCCCATAAAAGCCACATTCATTATCCGATTTTGTTGAAATTTGGGACAGTAAGATGTGTTAGGCCCTTTGACATATTTCTTCAATTTGGTCCAGATCGGTTCAAATTTGGATATAGCTGCCATATAGACAGATTTCTTGATTTATGGTTTTGGGCCCATAAAATGTTCATTTATTGCCCGATGCCCCCGAAATTTGCAACAGTGAGTTAAGTTAAGCCCCTTGGCATACTTCTGCAATATCGCACAGATCGGTCCAGATTTGGATATAGCTGCCATATAGACCGATATCTAGGTTTTAGGTTTTGGGGCCATAAAAGACGCATTTATTGTCCCATGTCGCTGAAATTTGAGACAGTGAGTTTGGTTAGGCTCTTCGACGTCCTTCTTCAATTTTGCCCAGATCGGTCCAGATTTCAATATAGCTGCCATATAGACCGATCTCTGGATTTAAGGTTTAGGGCCCATAAAAGAGGCATTTATTGTCCGATTTCGCCGAAATTTGGGACAGTGCTTAGTGTTAGGCTCTTCGACATGTTTATGCAACTTGGCCCAAATCGGTCCAGATTTGGATATAGCTGCCATGTAGACCGATATCTCGATTTAAAGTCTTGGCCCCATAAAAGGCGCATTTATAATCCGATTTCACTGAAATTTGATACAGTGACTTATGTTCGGCTTTTCGACATCCGTGTCGTATATAGTTTAGATCGGTATGAGGTATATGAGTATAAGGTATGAAATTTTCACCGAATTTTGATGAAAGGTGGTTTACATATATACCCGAGGTGGTGGGTATCCAAAGTTCGGCCCGGCCGAACTTAACGCCTTTTTACTTGTTTCAGTTTCGTATTTTTCCATATGCATGCTAAGTTCTTGACGCTGAGTTCTCATAACGCTATCTCTCGATTAATGGTTTTGGACACGCAAACTACGGATTTATAACCGATTTCGTTGAAGTTTACCGAGTATGGACTAGATTGGACCAATTTAAAATCTTGTGACCATAAATGACGCATTTATTACCTGATTTCGCTGAAATGTGGCAGACTAAAATGTGACTTAGACCTTTCACTGCACATTCTTGCAGAGTTTTACCCAGATCTTCCCATATTCGGATGTAAATTAAAGATCCTAGAAAATGTCTTTGAAATTCAGTTTTTCCCAGAAATGCCATCAATATTTGATATTTAAAAAAAAAAAAAATTTCAAAATATGATTTGGAAAAAAAAATAAATTTTTCCCAACAATTTTCATTTTATCTCTCGAGCTGGACGATCGAACAATGAAAAAGTATAGCCAGAATATACAACAACCCCAACCAAAGTATATCGGGTTTCTACTTCTCGGTTAAGGATTCAATGAGACTCCCTTCCTGGTTGGTATTGTGATATGTTCTGGCTTTACATTTATGTTGCAAAAAATCCTTTGATGGTTAAGCTCGTCTCGAAAGTGAAATAAAATGGGAATTATTAAAAAAAAAAATGAGGGTCCGCCGCCTTCCTATACCGAAAATATAGTGCTAAACGACACAAGTGGCCCAGATGATTGAATCCTTATATCAAAATTAGATTCGAACTCTACTGTCATAGACCTTTCATTTAATTTCCATTTTATACCGATCGATGTACACGTCCTATTGAAGGGTATTTAGTGGGTGGGCCGGTCCAGACTTTGTACCAAATGTATATACCAGATTCGTAGTCAACTCCCAAAGACTTTTCATTTGATACCCTTTATGTGACGTTGGACATTCATGCCCAATTTAGGGGTTTTTGGGGTTGCGGAGGCCCCTACTACAGATGTGTACTCAACTTCCAAACACTTTTTTTGGCAACAAATATGTCCCGCTAGGGGATTTTGGGGGTTTGAAAGGCCTCTCAGACACCAAAGAATTAAATTTTATGTCAGATCTGAACTCTACTTTAAAATACCTTTCATTTGATACCCATATTGCCCAAAGCGGTGAAAGAGTCCTGTTGGGGGGTTTTTTTGGGGGCGGGGGACCTCCCGAACACTTTTGGAGAAATTTTTATACCAAGTTCGTACTCTACTCTTAAATACCTTTCATTTGATACCCATATTGTTCCAATCGGTAAACATGTCCGGCCGGGTGGGTTTTGGGATGGGGCGTCCCCCCGAGATTATTTGACCCAAAATTGTATACCAATTTCGTGTTTTTGGGTTACCACAAGGTGGCATACAAAATTTCGGTGCAAATCAGTGCACGCGTCTTTGAGAACTGGCGTTTTTGAAAATTGGGATATGGGGGAGGGTCCGCCCCCCGTCGGATATCAAAAAATATAGTACTCTACCTTCACCGGGGGCTCAAATTCTAGAATTTATGAAAATTTCAGCCGTTTTCGAGTCTATATGGAACAGACAAACGAACCAACAGATAAAGCACAACAATTTCAATTCTATATAATAAAGGGTGATTTTTTAGCTATCCTCTTTTTAACATCACTGGTTTAAACAACTCACGCAAGTTTCGTATTTTGTTTTACTGTCAAACAGCTTTAGTTTGGTCTATAATTTAACCATGAATTGGCATTTTTTTATCAAATTCGGTGCTCTTTTAAGAAAGTTCATCGCGCTCTTTTTCCAGTTTACGACGAAGCTCATTTTTGGTTCAATTGTCGAAGATCAGCCAAAAGAATTGCAAATGCTACCAAAGCATACAGAAAAAGTCACAGTTTGGTGCGGTTTATGGGCTGGTGGCATCATTGGAGCGTACTTCTTCAAAGATAATGCGAATCGTAACGTAACTGTGAATGATGAGCGCTACCGTGAGATGATATCCAATTTGTTTTTTTTTTTGTCCAAAATAAAAGAGCTTAACTTGCATGGCAAGTGGTTTCGACAAGACGGTGCCACATGCCACGCAGCACACGTAACAATGGACTTATTGAGCACCGGTCAATTGGCCGCCTAGTTCGTGCGATTTAACGCCTTTAGACTTTTTTTTTCCTAAGGTGGAGGGTATAGTCAAAAAACTTGATTCTTTGTTTGCCTAAAAAGAGATACAGCGCAAAGAACTCAACAAATGCGATCCCTAGTGGATGGAGGGAATGTGAGATTGGCCCGCAGAATTTAGCATGCTCTTACTTGTTATACCCACCACCATAGGATGGGGGTATACTAGTCTAGTCATTTCATTTGTAACGCCTCGAAATTCGTCTAAGACCCCATAAAATATATCTAATCTCTATCCTCTCGACGTTCTGAGTCGATCTAACCATTTCCGATCGTCTGTCTGTCACGGTAGCAGTCGAATTCATAAAGCTAGCCGCTTGAAATTTTTGCGCAGACACTTAATGTAGATGTAGGCCATTGGGAAATGCAAATGGGCTATATCGGTTCAGATTTAGATGTAGCTCCCATATAAACCGATCTCACGATTTGAATTCTCGAACCCTTACAAGCCGCAATTTTTGTCCGATTTGGCGGAAATTTCACACGTAGTGTTCTTTTATGATTTTCAACAACTGTGCATAGTACGGCCTAAATCGGTTTATATCCTGATATAGCTCCCATATAAACCGATCTCCCGATTTGACTTCTTGAGCCCTTACAAGCCGCATTTTTTGTCCGATTTGGGTGAAATTTCGCACGTAGTGTTCATTAATGATTTTCAACAACTGTGCCTAGTATGGCCTAAATCGGTTTATATCCTGATATAGCTCCCATATAAACCGATCTCCCGATTTGACTTCTTGAGCCCTTACAAGCCGCATTTTCTGTCCGATGGGGCTGAAATTTTACATGTGGTGTTCTATAACGACTTGCAAAAACTGTGCCGAGTGCGGTTCAAATCGTTCAAGAACCTGATATAGCTCCCATATAAACCGATCTCCTGATTTGACTTCTTGAGTCTTTTCAAGCCACAATTTTTGTCCGATTTGGGTGAAATTTTGCATGTAGTGTTTTGTGTTTTGATATCCAACAACTGTGTCTAGTACGGTCCAAATCGGTCTATATCCTGATTTATCCCCCATATAAACCGATCTCCCGATTTGACTTCTTGAGCCCTTACAAGCCGCAATTTTTATCCGATTTGGCCGAAATTTTGCTTGAAGTGTTTTGTTATGACTTCCGACAACTGTGCTAAGTACGGTTCAAATCGGTCTATAACCTGATATAGCTCCCGTATAAACCGATCTGCAGATTTAACATCTTGAGTCCTTGCAAATGCAAATTTTGCCCATGAACATTCCACTAAGAAACAGGGGCAAACTTTTAACATATCAATGAGTGCAGCCCGCTTCAAGTTTAAGCTCAATGATCAGGGGCTTCCTTTTTATGGCCGAGTCCGAACGGCGTGCCGCAGTGCGACAACTCTTTGGAGAGAAATTTTACATGGCATAGTACCTCACAAATGTTGCCAGCATTAGGAGGGAAAAACCACCGTTAAAAAATTTTTCTGATGGTCTCGCCAGGATTCGAACCCAGGCGTTCAGCGTCATAGGCGGACATGCTAACCTCTGCGCTAAGGTGGCCTCTTTACATACCACAATTTTCGTCCGTTCTGTTATGATTTCCAATAACTGTGCCAAATATGGTCCAAATCAGTCGTTAACCTGATATATTGGGTTGCCCAAAAAGTAATTGCGGATTTTTCATATAGTCGGCGTTGACAAATTTTTTCACAGCTTGTGACTCTGCATTCTTTCTTCTGTCAGTTATCAGCTGCTACTTTAAGCTTGCTTTAGAAAAAAAGTGTAATTGATTAAAGTTCATTCTAAGTTTTATTAAAAATGCATTTACTTTCTTTTAAAAAATCCGCAATTACTTTTTGGGCAACCCAAAAGCTTTCATGTTACCCATAATCCAAGATGATTTCGCCAAACTTTATTATCCTCCAACATTTTGTTGAATATTGAGTTTCGTAGAAAATTTCATACAAATTCGATGAAATGTGGTTTTTGGTATTTTTAAGTTTGCTATTCTTTGAAATTTAATTTTCACAGAATATTCCATTTAAATTCCCATATTCATAGTATTTTTGATGAAAATTTAATATTCCTATATAAAATAGAGAATAATTAAATCATTACATCGTTAAAGCGAAAAAGTTATTATAAATCGCAATAACATTTGACTAATTACATTTAAATTGTGGTCCATTGTCATGGGAATTAATATCGCATTACGACAGCGCCAGTGCCATCATCCCCATGCCCGTTGTCATCGGCGGCAGCATTACATGTGAGCAGCATGTGTCTGCTAGTGCAAAACACTGTAATTTACAAACTAAATATAGAAATGTGCCATGTCATTGTGAGGTTTGTGTGTTTTGCGCTTCTTTTTTTTTTTTGTTTTGCTTTCTTTCTTACAAATAAAAATATTAGAAACGTAGTTTTTTTTTAACAAAATTATCTATCTCGTGTTCAGTGGCAAATTTCACAAGATTGTGTCAAACAAATTGTTTATCTTCACTCTGCCGCTCGTGTGGGGGCTTATAAACAACGTAGAAGAAGAGAAATGCAATGCCCACAAATGCTCTATAATACACAAAATAAGGCGGGCCTTCATTTATTCACTCCCCACCCCCCTACCCCCGCACATAACGCCCGACTACACAACAATGGTCATTCATAAAACAGTCACTCAGGTATAAATTAAATTAGTTCATCTTGCAAAGAAAACATCAACAATGACACACACAGTTTGTGGCATCATACCTGACACCTTTTCTTCTAGCCATCACAATCCCCCTTCCCCGCTTTCTCGCCGCAATTTCAGTCTTTTTCTCTTTGGCCAACAAAACATTTTAAATCGCGATAAATAAAATTGTCAATAAATTGTCGTCCACTTTCTATACACTTTCCATCTCATTGAGGGAGATGGGGTGGTTGAGTGTTGCAAAACTTCCATGACTGGCAGGCAAAGAGGGCCTATTTGCACAGTGAAAGAGGGATGAGAGAGTTAGGGGTAAGCACTTTCATCGCATGCCATCTCTAATAAAGAAGAAAGAACGTAAAATGTAAACACAATGGATGTATGCATTGCAACATTGTAAATACGTGTTAGATTCACCATACAGTTGAGCCTCTGCAAATGCAACAAAGGTATTAAAAAAGAACCCATTGAAGGATATTTTAAACAGGTAAAAGCGTGCCAAGTTAGCTATATCTGGTTGTAGACCGATGTGGACCCTACTTGGGACAGTTGGTGAAAGTCATAATAGCATTATGTGTAAAGTTCTTGAACGGGCCATATTTGAATATACCTGCTATATAGACCGATTTTTCGATAAAGAGTCCAATGCCCATAAAAACTTTATTTTTCATCCGATTTTGCTGAAATTTGAAAAAGTGAGTAGTTTAAGGCTTCCCAACAACTGACCCAAGTATGGTTTAGATCGGTCTATGTTTAGATATAGCTGCCATATAGACCGATCTCCCGATAAAGGGTCTGAAGACCATAGAAGCTTTATTTATTATCCGTTTTCGCTGAAATTTGGAACAGTGGGTTATTTTAAGCCTCCCGACATCTGAAAGGAATATGGTTTAGATCGGTCTATATTTAAATACAGCTGCCATATAGACCGATCTGCCGATAAAGGGTCTAAAGACCATAGAAGCTTTATTTATTACCCGATTTCGCTGAAATTTGCAACAGTGCGTAGATTTAAGCCTCCCAACATCCGAACCAAATATGTTTCGGATCGGACTATATTTAGATATAGCTGCCATATAGACCAATCTCCCGATAAAGGGTCTGAAGACCGTAGAAGCTTTATTTATTATCCGTTTTCGCTGAAATTTGGAACAGTGGGTTATTTTAAGCCTCCCGACATCTGAAAGGAATATGGTTTAGATCGGTCTATATTTAAATACAGCTGCCATATAGACCGATCTCCCGATAAAGGGTCTGAAGACCATAGAAGCTTTATTTATTATCCGATTTCGCTAAAATTTGAAACAGTGAGTAGTTGAAGGCTTCCCGACAACTGATCCAAATATGTTACAGATCGGACTATATTTACATATAGCTGCCATATAGACCGATTTACAGATAAAGGGTCTGAAGACCATAGAAGCTTTATTTATTACCCGTTTTCGCTGAAATTTGGAACAGTGGGTTATTTTAAGCCTCCCGACATCTGAAAGGAATATGGTTTAGATCGGTCTATATTTAAATACAGCTGCCATATAGACCGATCTGTCGATAAAGGGTCTGAAGCCTATAAAAGCTTTATTTTTTATCCGATTTCGCTAAAATTTGAAACAGTGAGTAGTTGAAGGCTTCCCGACAACTGATCCAAATATGTTACGGATCGGACTATATTTACATATAGCTGCCATATAGACCGATTTCCAGATAAAGGGTCTGAAGACCATAGAAGCTTTATTTATTACCCGTTTTCGCTGAAATTTGGAACAGTGGGTTATTTTAAGCCTCCCGCCATCTGAACGGAATATGGTTCAGATCGGACTATATTTAGATATAGCTGTCATATAGACCGATCTCCCGATAAAGGGTCTGAAGCCCATAAAAGCTTTATTTTTTATCCGATTTCCATAAAATTTGGAACAGTGCTCAGATTTCAGCCTTTCAACATCCGACCCAAATATGGTACAAATCGGTCTATATTAAGATGTAGCTGCCATATAAACCGATCTTGGGTCTTGACTTCTTGAGCCTCTAGAGTGCCCAATTCTTATCCAATTGGAATGAAATTTTGCACGACGTGTTTTGTTATGATATCCAACAACTGTGCCGAGTATGGTTCAAATCGGTTCATAATCTGATATAGCTGCCATATAAACCGATCTTGGGTCTTGACTTCTTGAGCCTCTAGAGTGCCCAATTCTTATCCGATTGGAATGAAATTTTGCACGACGTGTTTTGTTATGATATCCAACAACTGTGCCGAGTATGGTTCAAATCGGTTCATAATCTGATATAGCTGCCATATAAACCGATCTTGGGTCTTGACTTGTTGAGCCTCTAGAGGGCGCAATTCTTATCCGAATAGAATGGAATTTCGCACGACGTGTTTTGTTATGATACCCAACAACTGTGCCAAGTATGGTTTAAATCGGTTCATAACCTGATATAGCTGCCATATAAACCGATCTTGGGTCTTGACTTCTTGAGCCTCTAGAGTGCACAATTCTTATCCGATTTGAATGAATTTTTGCACGAAGTATTTCGTTATGATATCCAACAATTGTGCCAAGTATGGTTGAAATCGGTTCATAACCTGATATAGATGTCATATAAACAGATCTGGGGATTTGACTTCTTGAGCTTTTAGAGGGCGCAATTCCTATCCGATTTGGCTGAAGTTTTGCATGACGTATTTTATTTTTACTTTCAACAACTGTGTCAAATAAGGTTCAAATCGGTTCATAACCTGATATAGCTGCCATATAAACCGATCTGGGATCTTGACTTCTTGACCGCTAGAGGTCGCAATTATTATCCTATATGCCTGAAATTTTGTACGATGGATCCTCTCATGACCATCAACAAACGTGTTTATTATGATCTGAATCGGTCTATAGCCCGATACAGATCCCATATAAATCGTTCTCTCTATTTTACTTCGTGAGCCCCAATGGGCGCAATTCTTATACGAATGGCTGAAATTTTACACAGGTCTCCAACATATAATTTAATTGTGGTCCGAACCGGACCATATCTTGATATCGTTTTAATAGCAGAGCAACTCTTTTCTTATATCCTTTTTTGCCTAAGAAGAGATGCCGGGAAAAGAACTCGCCAAATGCGATCCATGGTGGAGGGTATATAAGATTCGGCCCGGCCGAACTTAGCACGCTTTTACTTGTTTTTATTTTATTTTATTTTATTTTTATTTTATTTTATTTTATTTTATTTTATTTTATTTTATTTTATTTTATTTTATTTTATTTTATTTTATTTTATTTTATTTTATTTTATTTTATTTTATTTTATTTTATTTTATTTTATTTTATTTTATTTTATTTTATTTTATTTTATTTTATTTTATTTTATTTTATTTTATTTTATTTTATTTTATTTTATTTTATTTTATTTTATTTTATTTTATTTTATTTTATTTTATTTTATTTTATTTTATTTTATTTTATTTTATTTTATTTTATTTTATTTTATTTTATTTTATTTTATTTTATTTTATTTTATTTTATTTTATTTTATTTTATTTTATTTTATTTTATTTTATTTTATTTTATTTTATTTTATTTTATTTTATTTTATTTTATTTTATTTTATTTTATTTTATTTTATTTTATTTTATTTTATTTTATTTTATTTTATTTTATTTTATTTTATTTTATTTTATTTTATTTTATTTTATTTTATTTTATTTTATTTTATTTTATTTTATTTTATTTTATTTTATTTTATTTTATTTTATTTTATTTTATTTTATTTTATTTTATTTTATTTTATTTTATTTTATTTTATTTTATTTTATTTTATTTTATTTTATTTTATTTTATTTTATTTTATTTTATTTTATTTTATTTTATTTTATTTTATTTTATTTTATTTTATTTTATTTTATTTTATTTTATTTTATTTTATTTTATTTTATTTTATTTTATTTTATTTTATTTTATTTTATTTTATTTTATTTTATTTTATTTTATTTTATTTTATTTTATTTTATTTTATTTTATTTTATTTTATTTTATTTTATTTTATTTTATTTTATTTTATTTTATTTTATTTTATTTTATTTTATTTTATTTTATTTTATTTTATTTTATTTTATTTTATTTTATTTTATTTTATTTTATTTTATTTTATTTTATTTTATTTTATTTTATTTTATTTTATTTTATTTTATTTTATTTTATTTTATTTTATTTTATTTTATTTTATTTTATTTTATTTTATTTTATTTTATTTTATTTTATTTTATTTTATTTTATTTTATTTTATTTTATTTTATTTTATTTTATTTTATTTTATTTTATTTTATTTTATTTTATTTTATTTTATTTTATTTTATTTTATTTTATTTTATTTTATTTTATTTTATTTTATTTTATTTTATTTTATTTTATTTTATTTTATTTTATTTTATTTTATTTTATTTTATTTTATTCTAATTTATTTTATTTTATTTTATTTTATTTTATTTTATTTTAATTTATTTTATTTTATTTTATTTTATTTTATTTTATTTTATTTTATTTTATTTTATTTTATTTTATTTCATTTTATTTTATTTTATTTCATGTTATTTTATTTTATTTTATTTTATTTTTTTTTTATTTTCTTTTCACTTTATGTTTCATTTTGTGTCTGACTAATAGCTACCTATTTCTCCCATATGTTTTCTCTGTGTGTGTGTTTGCGAAAAGAGATGCTGCGCAATTTTCCATTTCTTTCTTTGTTGATGAAAGTGTGTAAAAGTTTTCAAAAGAATAACAACAAAGAATTACATGCAATAATTGAGATTTGTTTATACACGTGTTGTTGCAAAACGAACGAACGAACGAACAAACAACGAAGTTGTCACATCTGTTGCATTATCAGCTGCAACAACACAGCATAAGCTGCAGCTTACATCCATACTAACCAGATTGTTGAAAGTGTCCCCGTTTTTTGTTCTTTTTGCTCTTTGTTTATGCCAATGACCATGGCACAAGATATGTGATAATGATGATGATGATGATGGTGATGGTGACAATGGTAACGATGGCGGGAATATCGTCGTACATCTCGCATTTATTTATAGGCGGATCATGTTTAAAACATGTGACCAACCAACATGTGACCCCGCTTGGTACGCATTGCATTTCTGAGGGTTTTGTCATTGCAACATGGGAATTGCGTTTTAAAAATTCCCCTATAATCGCAAGATGATGACGAGAAGAGAAGCTCCTTGAGTAATTCCAGAAACAAAATATGGCAGTGCAAAATCGTAACAAGAAAAATAAAGGCAAAACATATGGCATTATGACTTTAGCAAGTGTAAGAGTTGAAGCCTTATGAAAGGAAATTCAAACAAAGGATTGTCGAAAGGAGAATGTGCAAGAAAATTGGCTTTTTGCGTATTACAGTTGAAAAAGTTGGAAAAAGTTGGAAAAGTTGTTGGGGCAAACACATTAAAACTTAAGAAATTCAAGTACAATATGAAAAAAAAAACATTCACAGCCCCTTTAGTACAGTCAAGGGAAAATTTCTTAATTACGGAAAATGTTTTAATGTTTAAGAAAAAATTTGGAACCCCTTCAGCTTACTTTCAACCGAAGATAGAACTCTTTTAAATGCAATTGGATTATGGATTTCAAATCGATTGAGTAGTGCCATAACGAATTATTTCGATACCATATGAGACATTCACTAGCCCTTAGCGTTAGCTGAAATCCTATCAGAAAGAGCTCAAACCAAAATTGGTAGAAAACTTTAAGAGATGCCTTGGAAACTAAAGCTAAAATAATCCATAATCCATCAAACAAGCGATTGCCTAGGGGACTTCCAAAATTCCTTGCGGGTTTGAAAAACCACAAATGGGAATGAAAAAATCCCTTGGGGATTAGCAAACTCCAATGCGGAATTGAAACAATCCCATGAGGGTTTAAAAATACTCCATGGGGTATTAAAACAATCCCATGAGGGATAGAAACATAACCAAGAGGTTTGATATAATCCCATGGGGGATTTACTCAATTCCATGGGGAATGGTGCAATCCCATGGGGCATTGAGACAACTCAACTCGAATTTACACAATTCCATTAGGGGTTTGGTGTAATCCCAAGGACGATTATTATAATCCCAAGGGGGATTGAAACAATCCCATGAGGGGCTGATATAATATCGAAGAGCATAGATACAATCCAAAGGTGGATCGACACAATCCAACGGGAAATTGATTCAGTCCCCCCTGAGAATCAACTCCATGGGGAGTTGCGACCATACCATGAGGGATTGATACAATCCCATGGGGGTTTGTAACAATTGAGGGGATCCAATCCCATTAAGGGGATCATCAATCCTCAATGGGATTGGATCCCCATGAAGGATTGATCCAATCCCATTGGATCCCACTAGTCTCTCTGGGGATTGATCCAATCCCATTGCGGATTGAACCAATCCCATTGGGGATTAGTTCAAACTAATCCCATTGGGTATTCATCACATCCAATTGAGGATTGATCTAATCGCATTGAGGAATGATCCAATCAGATTGGAAACTGACCAAACCCATTGAGAATTCATCTAGTGCCATTGGGGATTGATCAAATTTAATCCCATTGAGGATTAATCCAATAGCATTGAAGATAGATACAATCCCATTGGGGATTGAACCAATCCCATTGGGGATTGATCCAATCCCATTGGGGATTGATCCAATCCCATTGGGGATTGATCCAATCCCATTGGGGGTTGATCCATTCCTGTTGGAAATTGATGCAATCCCTTTGGTAATTGATCCAATCCCATTAGGAGTTGATCCAATTCCATTGGAAATTGATCCAATCCAATTGGAAATTCATCTAATTCCATTGGGAATTGATCCAATTCCATCGGGAATTGATCCAATCCAATTGGGAATTAATCCAATTCCATTGGAAATTGATCCAATTCCATTGGAAATTGGTCCAATCCCATTGAATATTGATTCAATTCCATTGAAGATTAATTCAATCCCAATGGGGATTGATCCAATCCCATAGGGGATTGATCCAATCCCATTGGGGATTGATCCAATCCCATTGGGGATTGATCCAATCCCATTGGATCCCACTAGTCTCTCTGGGGATTGATCCAATCGCATTGCGTTTGAACCAATCCCATTGGGGATTAGTTCAAACTAATCCCATTGAGGATTGATCTAATCGCATTGGGAAATGATCCAATCACATTGGAAACTGACCAAACCCATTGTGAATTCATTTAGTGCCATTGGGGATTGATCCAATTTAATCCCATTGAGGATTAATGCAATCGCAATGGGGATTGATCCAATCCCATTGGGAATTGCTCCAATCCCATTGGGGATTGATCCAATCCCATTAAGATTGATTCAATTCCATTGAAGATTAATTCAATCCCAATGGGGATTGATCCAATCCTATTGGGAATTGATCCAATCCCATTGGGGGTTGATCCATTCCTATTGGAAATTGATGCAATCCCTTTGGTAATTGATCCAATCCCATTGGAAATTTATCCAATTCCATTGGAAATTGATGCAATCCCATTGGGAATTGATCCAATCCCATTGGGAATTGATTCAATCCCATTGGGAATTGATCCAATCCCATTGCGGATTAATCCAATCCCACAGGGGATTTATCCAATCCCAATGGGGATTGATCCAATACCGTTGGGGACTAACCCAATTCCATGAGGGATTGATTTAACCTCGTCGGGAATTGATATAATTCCATTGAGAATTAATCCAATCGAATTGGGGATTGATCGAATTCAATGACTCCAATGCAATCGCACGAGAGATCAAAACAATCAGATAGGGGATTGCTATAGTCCCGAGGTGAATAATTATAACATGGTTGTGCTACTATCATACCATGGAGTTAAATACAATCCCATAAGGGACTGCTCCAATCCCAACAGACTTTGTTACAAATTCATTTGGATTTCCTAAGGAGCTATAAGTCATTTTTTCCATCATATAAAGGTGGAATTCAATTTCATGATATACCACAACAGTTGTATAAGGGATTGCTTCAGTGCTGGGGATAATTTTGGTTTAAATTTTAGTGCTTACTTCTATCGCTAAAAATAGGCAAAAAAAATTAAAAATACTTGGGACTTAACTCATTCAAACTTTGTTTAAGATGTATAGGGCAAGGAAACCTTTTTTCTAGTAATCTTATGTTCAAGAGCATAATGCCATTAGGAACTTTGTTTATTAGTCGAAAAGGGTTACTAGACTTATGCTTGCGTCGTTCAAAAATCTAATGAACCCGAATTAAAGACAAATTGAAAAATTTTCATTTTTAAGGCATTATTAGCAACTTTGCTCCCAAAGCGATGAATATTAATTTTTCCACTCGTTCCATGGCATTTGGTATCATCAGCATTTTCCGCTGCTTAATTAAATCCTCATTTTCTTTTTTTTTTTTTTTTTTTGATTCTTCTAAACTTTTAAATATCCCTGGAATATCTCCCCTCACCTTCGCCACACTGCTCATCATGGCATGCAACAAGCAACCTACACGAATTTTAAGATAGCCTAAGACCCATTATTAATTCATAGCTACCAGTATGCGAGGTGGGAGTAGATTTTGGGCTTTCGGCAACCTAATCCCAATGCCATTCATGCCTTGCCATGCCACACTCATCGAATTCATTCATCGAGCCACTCATATTTTATCATTAGGAAATACCCAACACCAACATCAGCATAAATGGCAGACTTCATGGAAGGTCTTATGGCGATGACTATGTGTCGTCTATGACTATGGTGGACGAGGGAGAGGGATTCTCAAATATCAAGGATCCCACTCACATACATTCATACACGTTGAAAAATGTCATTATGACATTTCCTGAATTGATTAGCTGGCTCATCTGCTCTGCCATATTGCTGTGGCTGCGTGGGTTACCGCCATATCGCTGGCACGAAAAAAGCGGGCAACAGGATATTCTGGGGAGCATGGGGTTGCCAAAGGGAGTGATAGGAAATGTTTTTGTAAGAGAAATGGCAATGTTATCGCGATTTGAATGTCAACTTTTTGTTTTTTCTTGGCTAGGCCCTAATACACTTGTGGTCTGTGGCATTCCGGTGCCTGCTCCATACACCCACTCCCTCACCACACACATTTTCGAGGCTTTCAGACCCTCGACCCTTCCTTGCCTAGCTGCCTTGCTGCCAGCTGTCTTCGGTTTCCTTCTTCTTTCAGTTCAAAATCCCCATCATTTGTATGAAGTTTGTTTTGTACGTGGGACTTTCTTCTTATTTTCTCATTTATTTTACTGTTATGTTCCAATTTCTGCATTAATCGACTGTTGTGTTGGAGGGCGAGTGGGTGTCTCCGCTGCCGTGTATCCGTATCCGTATGGTGGTCTTTGTCGTCATCAACATCACAGTCATTGGCGTGGCAATATTATCTGGTCCTAGGGGAGGACTAAAGAAAATTTTTATTTTGCTTAAAAAGTTTAATTTGAGAAAATTTGAAGAGATTTTGAGAAAAAAATGTTTTTTGAAATTTCGTCCAATTTTTTAGGAAAATTCGTCAAAAAATCTAAAAATTTTTCAAAAAAAAAAATTAACAAAAATCTACCAGATAGGCCGGACCGAATCTTTGTAAAAATAAAATGTAGTTGAATGGCCCAATCGGAGAAAAACTGTGGCTTCCAGGGGTTCAAGAAGTCAAATCGGGAGATCGGTTTATATGGGAGCTATATCAGGTTATATACCAATTTGTACCGTTATCAGCAGAGTTGTTGAAAGTTAAAACAGAACACCGTATGCAAAATTTAAGGCACATCGGATGAAAATTGTGGCTTCCAGGCGCTCAAGAAGTCAAATCGGGAGATCGGTTTATATGGGAGCTATATCAGGTTACAAACCGATTTGGACCGTTCTCGGCACAGTTGTTGAAGGTTAAAACAGAACACCGTATGCAAAATTTCAGCCGAATCGGACTCAAATTGTGGCTTCCAGGGGCTCAAGAAGCCAAATCGGGAGATGGGTTTATATGGGAGCTATATCAGGTTATAGAACGATTTGGACCGTACTTGACATAGGTGATGGAAGTCGTTGCAGAAATCTTTGTGCAAAATTTCAGCCGAATCGGACAAAAATTTTGGCTTCCAGGGGCCCAAGTAGTCAAATCGGGAGATCGGTTTATATGGGAGCTATATCAGATTATAGACCGATTTGGACCGTACTAGGCACAGTTGTTGAAAGTTAAAACAGAACATTGTATGCAAATTTTCAACCGAATCGAACAAAAATTGTGGCTTCCAGGCGCTCAAGAAGTCAAATCGGGAGATCGGTTTATATGGGAGCTATATCAGGTTATTGACCGATTTGGACCGTACTCGGGAGAGTAGTTGAAGGTTGAAACAGAACACCGTATGCAAAATTTAAGCCACATCGGACGAAAATTGTGGCTTCCAGGGGCTCAAGGAGTCACATCCGGAGATCGGTTTATATGGGAGCTATATCAGGTTATAGACCGATTCAGACCGTACTTGGTGCGACTGTCTGAAGTCATAACGGAACGCCACATGCAAAATTTCAGCCAAATCGGACAAAAATTGAGGCTTCCAGAAGCCTAAGAAATCAAATCGGGAGATCGGTTTGTATGGGAGCTATATCAGGTTATAGACCGATTTGAACCGTACTAGGCACAGTTGTTGAAAGTTAAAACACAACACCGTATGCAAAATTTCAGCCTAATCGGACAAAAATTGTGGCTTCCAGGGGCTTAAGAAGTCAAATCGGGAGATCGGTTTATATGGGAGCTATATCAAGTTATAGACCGATTTGAACCGTACTAGGTACAGTTGTTGAAAGTTAAAACAGAACACCGTATACAAAATTTAAGCCGAATCAGACAAAAATTGTGGCTTCCAGGGGCTCAAGAAGTCAAATCGGGAGATCGGTTTATATGGGAGCTATATCAGGTTATAGAACAATTTGGACCGTACTTGACATAGATGATGGAAGTCGTAGCAGAAATCTTTGTGCAAAATTACAGCTAAATCGGACAAAAATTATGGCTTCCAGGGGCTCAAGAAGTCAAATCGGGAGATGGGTTTATATGGGAGCTATATCAGGTTATAGACCGATTTGGACCGTACTAGGCACAGTTGTTAGAAGTTACAAGAGGACACCGTATGCAAAATTTCAGCCGAATCGAACAAAAATTGTGGCTTCCAGGTGCTCAAGAAGTCGCATTGGGAGATCGGTTTGTATGGGAGCTATATCAGGTTATAGACCGATTTGAACCGTACTCGGTACAGTTGTTGAAGGTTAAAACAGAACACCGTATGCAAAATTTCAGCCGATTCGGACAAAAATTGTGGCTTCCAGGGGCTCAAGAAGTCAAATCGGGAGATCGGTTTATATGGGAGCTATATCAGGTTATAGACCGATTTGGACCGTACTCGGCACAGATGATGGAATGTACCAAATGGTACCAAAATGTATGAATTTTGAATAGATCATTTAGTCACCCATCATATGTTTCTTAGTTGTGCCTCTAGCTCCATTTGCACAAAAAGGTACCATTTGGCATATTGGTACTAAAATGTACGAATTTTGAATAGATCATGTAGTCGCCCATCATATTTTTTGCCAGTTATACCTGCATGTCAAAATTTCAGACCTCTAGCTCCATCTGTAAAAAAAAGTGCCGAATGGTACCAATTGCTGTACTAAATGTACGTTTTTCCCCGTAACCAGTACTATTTTCTCATTTTGTTCTTTTCATCCCGTGGCGCAGAGGTTAGCATGTCCGCATGTCGAACCATCAGACGAGACCGTCAGAAAAAAATTTTCAGTGGTGGTTTTCCCCTCCTAATGCTGGCAACAGTTGTGAGGTACTATGCCATGTAAAAACTTCTCCTCCAGAGAGGTGTCGCACTGCGGCACGCCGTTCGGACTCGGCTATAAAAAAAGAGTCCCCTTATCATTGGGCTGAATCTTGAATCGGACTGCACTCATTGATATGTGAGAAGTTTGCCCCTGTTCCTTAATGGAATATTCATGGGCCAATTTGCATTACCTCTCTACATACGCCTTGTAAAATGTTCCCCAATTTCGTACCTTTTTGGTTTTTTTTTTAAGTACCTAAATGTAAAAATTTCCAAAAACTCTTATGGTCACCCATAGTCATCAATTAAGGTGGCCACAGTGTAAATAAGATCCCAAATTCAGAGTTCCAATTCAATTTACAAAGAAAGTACCAAATAGTACCAATAGTGGTACTAAATGTACTATTTGTCACACTTGCTGTACGATTTCCAAAATTTGTTTACCAAACCTTATTTTTTCAAAACGCTTTTTAATTTGAGCCCAAAAACGTAATTCTAGCCTCTTCTGTTCGCGCTGGGCAAATATGTACCATTTCGTAATTTTTGGTACTTTTTAGTACGAATATCATCAAATCCAGCCTTATGCCATGCCTATGACCCAAGACCAACATTCGTGCAAAATTTCATGATTCTAGCTTTAGCCGTTTGGGCTGGGTGAGTCTGAGCCAGTCTGTCAGAAATCAGTCAGTCACGCAAAAAAAAAATTTTAATAAAGAAAACTTTCGAAAAAAAATTTTTTTTTTGAAACTTTGTAAAAATTTGGCCTCACAAAAATTTTGTTGGAATTTTATTTAAAAAAAAAGTATTCAAAATTGCAAATTTTGTCATAATTTGATATTTTTCAAAAAATGTCGGCACATTATGATTGAAAATTTTTTGAAATTAAAATTTTTGAAAATCTACAACTTTTTCTGGAAAAATTAAAAGTGAGAGAGATTTTCCTCGCTTTTAGTTTTTCCAAAAAAAAAGTTGTAAATTGCTATATATTAAAATCATTGGGGTTTTGTGAACAGTGTCTTACTCTCCCTTGAAACTCCCTATTCTACGCCACTGCTCATTGCAGCCATTCATTCCCGGCTATCTGTGTGAGCTATGCGATATGAGAACTGGGTGTGAGTTGAATTTAATGAGACAACATCCATTTCCATATGTTGGTAATTGGTATTATCTGCTCGAGTGGCATTATTTTTAGAATTGTCCATATTGTTGGCTTTTTTGGTTTGGTCATGTGAACGTCACCCAAAAGACACCGCACCACACCACACCGCACCGCATCGCAACGACGCGCTAGCGTATTCAACGCAAATGTCAACGCCAACGCCATGGAGTCTATTACTCCCAACAGGCTTTTGGCCACGAGTGGGTGTCATACGTTTTGTGTTGCTGCTCTACTTCTATTGCTAGACGCTCTGCTTCTCCCCCTCCCCCTCCCTTGCCATGTGCGATGGGGCACAGAAGGCATTTTTCCACGTAGTATCTTTTCTTCGGTTTGTCAATGAATTTGCATTTGAAAGGAGAAACCACAAAACAGGAAAGGTTTTGCGCCCCCCGGCCACTGGAACTGAGGGAGTCGCAGTGGGTGTGAGCCACTCCAATTCGTGTTCGAGTTCGTGGGAAATGGCCATAAACATGTAGTGTCAAAAGATGGTCGATAAGGATGATGTTGGTGTTAATGGCAATGAAATTTTAATGACGTTGTGAAATTAAAGGAAATAGCTAGGCGACCTTTTTCCTTTGTGGGGAACTTTTAAAGTCATCATCGATGTTGACTCGGAGACTCGCAAAGACTTTGATATGGAGAAAAACACATGGAATGTGTCGAGTGTTGTCGTATTGTAATGGAAATTATTCATGTGAGTGTCTATTCGGAGAGGGTTTCAGTGGGCAAAGGGTAAATTTAGCCAAACAAGGATAAATAATAGCAAATGTCGAATATTCTACATAGAGGGGTTGGCAATAGGAGGTGTTACATTGGTGTTTCAAAAATGCCAATTATTGAGATGAAATATCGGATGTTTATCTATATATATATATATATATAGCAAGTAAAAAGGCATTAAGTTCGGCCGGGCCGAAGCGAAATCAGATAAAAAATAAAGCATGTATGGCCTTCAGACCCTTTATCGGCAGATCGGTCTATATGGCAGCTATATCTAAATATAGTCCGATCTGAACCATATTTGGGTCAGTTGTCGGGAGGCTTTAAATAACCCACTTTTGCAAATTTCAGCGAAATCGGTTAAAAAATAAAGCTTTTATGGGCTTCAGACCCTTTATCGGCATATCGGTCTATATGGCAGCTATATCTAAATATAGTCCGATCTGAACCATATTTAGGTCACATGTCGGGATGCTTTAAATAACCCACTTTTGCAAATTTCAGAGAAATCGGATAAAAACTAAAGCTTTTATGGCCTTTAGACCCTTTATCGGGAGATCGGTCTATATGACAGCTATATCTAAATATAGACCGATCTGAACCATATCTGGGTCAGTTGTCGGGAGGCTTTAAATAACCCACTTTAAATTTCAGTGATATCGGGTAATAAATAAAGCTTTTATTGCCTTCAGACCCTTTATCGGGAGATCGGTCTATATGACAGCTATATCTAAATATGGTCCGATCTGAACCATTTTTGGGTCAGATGTCGGGAGGTTTAAAATAACCCACTGGTTTTAATTTCAGCGAAATCGGTTAAAAAATAAAGCTTTTATGGGCTTCAGACCCTTTATCGGGAAATCGGTCTTTATGGCAGCTATATCTAAATATAGTCCGATCTGTACCATATTTAGGTCGGATGTTAAGAGGCTTAAAACTGCGCACTATTCCAAGTTTCTACGAAATCGGTTGAAAAATAAAGCTTTTATGGGCTTCAGACCCTTTATCGGGAAATCGGTCTATATGGCAGCTATATCTAAATATAGTCCGATCTGTACCATATTTGGGTCGGAAGTTAAGAGGCTTAAAACTGCGCACTATTCCAAATTTCAGCGAAATCGGATAAAAAACAAAGCTTTTATGGCCTTCAGATCCTTTATCGGGAGATCGGTCTATATGGCAGCTATAACTAAATATGGTCCGATCTGTACCATATTTGGGTCTGATGTCGGGAGGCTTAAAATAACCCACTTTTGCAAATTTCAGCGAAATTAGGCAATAAATAAAGCTTTTATGGGCTTCAGACCCTTTATCGGGAAATCGGTCTATATGGCAGCTACATCTAAATATAGTCCGATTGGAACCATATTTGGGTCAGATGTCGGGAAGCTTAGAAATCAGCGAAATCGGGTGATAAATAAAGTTTTTATGGGCTTCAGACCCTTTATCGGAAAATCGGTCTATATGGCAGCTATATTTAAATATGGACCAATCTAACCCATATTTGGATCACATATCGGGAGACTTAAAATAACCCAATGTTTCAAATTTCAGCGAAATCGGGTAATAAATAAAGCTTTTATCGCCTTTAAACCCTTTATTGGGAGATCATTCTATATGGCAGCTATATCTAAATATAGACCGATCTAATCCATATTTAGGTCACATGTCGGGAGGCTTAAAATAACTCACTGTTTCAAATATCAACGAAATTGGGCAATAAATAAAGCTTTTATGGGCTTCAGACCCTTTATCGGCAGATCGGTCTATATGGCAGCTATATCCAAATATGGTCCGATTTGGCGCGTTCAAGAACTTAAACAGCGTGCATCAAAAAGACGTATCTGTGCCAAATTTTAGCTCAATATCTTGATTTTTAAGGCTCTAAAGTGATTATAACAGACGGACGGACACACGGACATCGTTAAATCGTCTTAGAATTTTACCACGATCCGAAATATATATACTTTGTAGGATCGGAAATTGATATTTCGATGTGTTGCAAACGGAATGGCTAAATGAATGTACCCCCTATTCTACGGTGGTGGGTATAAAATGAATTTGTGTTTGTTTGTTTGTGGGTTTGTAAATTTGCGTGTTCCGTATGGAGTAGAGTACGAATTTTGATATCTAAAATTTAATCTAAGTAAAAAAGGGGTCGCCCCGACTCCAAAACCCCCTAAAATAGATATATTGAACGATCATAACAATATGGGACTCGACTAAAAGCTATTCGGGAATAGACTACGATTATGGTCTGAAAGCAGCAATTTGCTAAAAGCACAATTTGTTTATATCGGAAGGGGGAGCACCCTCCCCCGTTACCTCGAAAACGCCGCCTAAAATCAAAAGTTGGCCAATGGGGACAATATGGGTATCAAATGAAAGGTATTGGAGAGTAGAATATGAATATGGTACTCAAAATTGGCTCCAAGTAACCAGGGTTTCACCCCAAACCCAAAACTCCCCCAAACAGACATATTGGCCGTCCATATCAATATGGGACTCAAATGAAAGGTATTAGGGAGTAGATTACGAATATGACACTAAAAATGAGATCCAAGCAATTGGCTTGGCTCTTGATAGCGCAATCCATTCACCGTTAATGTAAATCCAATACAATTTTCGAAAAAGTAAGATCCAGTGACCCCACCGGACCATAAACCGCACCAAACAGTCACATCTTGAGTATGGAGAGGTTTTTTCAACAATAACTCTTGGATTTTCGGAGCTTCATAGGCGACAATTTTGATTTATTGCTGTCCGACAATGTGCTTTACGACTCACAGTGGGAGAAAATTGAAAAAAACTAGTAACAAGTAAAAGCGTGCCAAGTTCGACCTGGCCGATTCTTATATACCCTCCACCCTGAACCGAATTTGTCAAGTTCTTTGAATGACTTTTTTAAACACATATGAGCTATATAGACCATATGTACCATACTTGCCACGACTGTTAGGAGTCATAGAAAAGCACCACCTACAATATTTCAGGCAAATGGAGTAATAATTGCGCCCTCCAGAGGCTCAAAAAGTCAAACTGGGAGATCGGTTTATATGGCGGCTATATCAGGTTATACATCGATTTAGACCATACTTGGAACAGTTGTTGGAAATCAAACCACAACGACATATGCAAAATTTCAACCATATTGGATAAGAACAGCGCCCTCTAGAATCCCAAGAAGTCTAATAGGGAAATCGATTTATATGGCGGCTATAACAGGATATAGACTGATTTAGACCATATTTGACACAGTATCTGGAAGTCGACAAAAAAAAAAAATAAAAATCATGCTAAATTTCGGCCAGGTCAGATAAGAATTGCTCAATAAGTCCAGACCCAAGATCGGATTATATGGCAGCTATATCAGGTTACCAACCGATTTCGACCATACGTGGCACAGTTGTTGAGAGTCATACTTAAACACTTTGTGCGAAATTTCATCCAAATCGGATAAGAAGTGCGCCCTCTAGAAGCTCTAGAAGTCAAGACCCAAGGTCGCTTTATATGGCAGCAATATCCAAATTTAGGCCAATCTGGACCAAATTGCAGAAAAATGTCGAAGGACCTAACACAACACACTGTCCTAAATTTCGGCGACATCGGACAATAAATGCGCCTCTTATGGGCCTAAGGCCTTAAATCGAGAGATCGGTGTATATGGCAGATATATCCAAATTTGGACCGATCTGAGCCAAATTAAAGAAGAATGTTGAAGGGCCATACAAAACTCACTGTCCCTAATTTTGGCAAAATCGGACAATAAATGCGCCTCTTATGGGCCCAAAACCTTATATCGAGAGATCGCTCTATATGACAGCTATATCGAAATCTGGACCAATCTGGGCTAAATTTAAGAGGGATGTCGATGGGCCTAACACAACTCACTGTCCCAAATTTTGGCAAAATTGGACAACAAATGCACCTATTATGGGCCCAAAAGCTTAAATCGAGAGATCGGTCTATATGGCAGCTATATCCAAATTTAGACCGATCTGGACTTAATTGCAGCAAGTTGTCGAAGAGCCCAACGCAACTCACTGTCCCTAATTTTGGCAAAATCGAACAATAAGTGCACCTTTTATGGGCCCAAAATCTTATATCGTGAAATCGGTCTATATGGCAGCTATATCCAAATCTTGACCGATCTGTGCCATATTCCAGGAAGATGTCGAGGGGCCTAACTTAACTCACTGTCCCAAATTTCGGCTACGCCGGACAATAAGTGCACCTTTTATGGCCCCATAACCTTAAATTGAGAGATCGGTCTATATGGCAGCTATATCCAAATTTGGACCGATCTGTGCCATATTCCAGGAAGATGTCGACGGGCCTAACTTAAATCAATGTCCCAAATTTCGGCGAACTTGGACAATAATTGCGCCTTTTATGGCCCCATAACCTTAAATCGAGAGATCGGTCTATATGGCAGCTATATCCAAATCTGGACCAATCTGGACCATATTCCAGGAAGATGTCGAGGGGCCTAACTTAAATCACTGTCCCAAATTTCGACGAAATCGGCCAATAAATGCGCTTTTTATGGCCCCAAGACCTTAAATCGAGAGATCGGTCTATATGGCAGCTATATCCAAATCTTGACCGATTTGTGCCATATTCCAGGAAGATGTCGAGGGGCCTAACTTAACTCACTGTCCCAAAATTTCGGCGACATCGAACAATAAATGCGCCTTTAATGGCCCCATAACCTTAAATCGAGAGATCGGTCTATATGGCAGCTAAATCCAAATCTGGACCGATCTGTGCCATATTCCAGGAAGATGTCGAGGGGCCTACCCTTACTCACTGTCCCAAATTTCAGCAAAATCGGATAATAAATATGGCTTTTATAGGCCTAAGACCCTAAATCGGCGGATCGGTTTATATGGGGGCTATATCGAGATATAGTCCGATATAGCCCATCTTCAAGCTGCTTATGGTCATAAAAAGAATCTGTGCAAAGTTTTAGCTCAATATCTCGATTTTTAAAGACAGTGGCATGATTTCAACGATCGGTCATGGCTAAATCGTCTTAGATTTTTATGCTGATCAAGAATTTATATACCTTATAGGGTCTGAAATGTATATTTCGATGTGTTGCAAACGGAAAGACTAAATGAATATACCCCCTATCCTACGGTGGTGGGTATAAACATTTATTTGTCCTTTTTCATGGACACTATAAAAGATATCGCACTTTTGTGTGTGCGATGTGTTAAACAGGCAACATAAAGACCCAAGAATAGGCTTCTGGGCCTTCTTAGGTCCTTAACACATTGCACAATGATAACACCCCATCCACCTATTACCTTAAATAATTTGTCAAGACATCATTATCCCTTCAATAATGTGTGACACACTTCCGCTAATGTTTCTCCCCTTCCACTGTGCGATGTACGAACCTAGCCATTCGACTTCGAAAGGCAAGGCCATCGAGAATATGGGGTAATAGGGTAGCACATCGATGTTTCCAAGTGTAATAAATTAATAATGAGATTAGTATGGTCCAATCCTATGTTGATAAGTATATAAAAATCCAAATTCTGGCAAAATGTCCCTGTGAGAAAAAAATAACATTAAACAAATTTCCTGACTAACAAACTTTTCCGACAAATTGAACTGTTGCCATATATGTATGGTGTTCTACGACAATAGAATCTAGCACACATGTAGTATATTGAGCTTAGCGTGTCTGGCATATTAAATTTTTATGGCCATTCATTCATTCAAATGCACCCACGAACGGCTACATAATGGAAATTTGTATAACTCATACGCTCCCGTGTACATTTCTTTTCGTAACAATCATACGTGCCATGGCACAGTTAAGAAACTCAAAGAGGCCGAAGAAAAAATTTATTTGCAGACATTGTGATAATCCATTTAGATTTCCATGTATTTTTTTTTTTTTTGGGCATAAAGGTCAAATGTTTGCGTTTCTTTGTGTAATGTTTTGCCAGAATTTCCTCCAATTAAATTGAAAAGCTCTTCTTTTTCGCAGTTTACCCCTGGTTAGCCGCCATGCAAAACGAGACGGCGGAGAAGGAAAATGTCATTTTAACACTCATCCGCCAAAGATTTCATGTATATACGTCTGGGAAAGGATTACCTTATGCTAGTCCTTGACCGCCTAGCCGAGCGATTGTGTGCCACGTGTGTGCCATTAACACACTTCTGACTATGTCTAGCATGGTTGTGCCACATTCCACATATCTACCTCCACCCGAATTTTTGCACTTCCTCCACATGGGACAACAACAAGCACACAAAGAAGTGTTTTTTTTTTTTTTTAATGGTTTATATTTTTGCGTGCAAAAAATCCTGCAATTCTGCACATAAGTGGGCGGCCTCATCACACTCTGTTGGAATAGTGATGGCGAGGGAAACGATGAAGAGCATCCACAACGTCACCATAGTCTTTATATGCTACAGCGACCCATCGACCTGCATGTATTGTCCTACTGCTCTGTGGATGTTGAACACGTTATGTTATCCATTTAAGGCCTTTTTGGACAGATTTTCCTTAAATCCAACAGAGGTGCCAGGGGATTTCTCTACGAATACGTATTAATGACGTCATTGTTTTTGACGCACACACTCTTAGAGAAAGATACTCCAAACATAGCTCACAGTTTACAGACATAAAACGAGTTCAGTCGAGCAGAGCATAAAATGCAAACCAATAAACGAAAGAGAATGACATACAAAAGCAGACAATGTAAGAAGAAAATCGATAAAATTTCTTAAAAATGAGATTCACACATACATTGACAAATGATGGGTTTAACAGAAGCCATCGAGAGTGACCTGAGTGGAAATGGACGGTAAAATTAAAAAAAAAAAAGAAAAAAAAATAAATAAAACGAAATAAAATAAAATAAAATAAAATGAAATAAAATAAAATAAAATAAAATAAAATAAAATAAAATAAAATAAAATAAAATAAAATAAAATAAAATAAAATAAAATAAAATAAAATAAAATAAAATAAAATAAAATAAAATAAAATAAAATAAAATAAAATAAAATAAAATAAAATAAAATAAAATAAAATAAAATAAAATAAAATAAAATAAAATAAAATAAAATAAAATAAAATAAAATAAAATAAAATAAAATAAAATAAAATAAAATAAAATAAAATAAAATAAAATAAAATAAAATAAAATAAAATAAAATAAAATAAAATAAAATAAAATAAAATAAAATAAAATAAAATAAAATAAAATAAAATAAAATAAAATAAAATAAAATAAAATAAAATAAAATAAAATAAAATAAAATAAAATAAAATAAAATAAAATAAAATAAAATGAAATAAAATAAAACAAAATAAAATAAAATAAAATTAAATAAAATAAAATAAAATAAAATAAAATAAAATAAAATAAAATAAAATAAAACAAATACATAATAAAATTAAATAAAAATAAAATAAAATAAAATAAAATAAAATAAAATAAAATAAAATAAAATAAAATAAAATAAAATAAAATAAAATAAAATAAAATAAAATAAAATAAAATAAAATAAAATAAAATAAAATAAAATAAAATAAAATAAAATAAAATAAAATAAAATAAAATAAAATAAAATAAAATAAAATAAAATAAAATAAAATAAAATAAAATAAAATAAAATAAAATAAAATAATATAAAATAATATAAAATAAAATAATATAAAATAATATAAAATAAAATAAAATAAAATAAAATAAAATAAAATAAAATAAAAAATAAAATAAAATAATATAAAATAAAATAAAATAAAATAAAATAAAATAAAACAAAATAAAATAAAATAAAATAAAATAAAATAAAATAAAAAATAAAATAAAATAAAATAAAATAAAATAAAATAAAATAAAATAAAATAAAATAAAACAAAATAAAATAAAATAAAATAAAATAAAATAAAATAAAATAAAATAAAATAAAATAAAATAGAACAAAATAAAATAAAATAAAATAAAATAAAATAAAATAAAATAAAATAAAATAAAATAAAATAAAATAAAATAAAATAAAATGAAATAAAATAAAATGAAATAAAATAAAATAAAATAAAATAAAATAAAATAAAATAATAAAATAAAATAAAATAAAATAAAATAAAATAAAATAAAATAAAATTAAATTAATACAAAATAAAATAAATTAAAAAAAAAATAAAATAAAAAAATAAAATAAAATTAATACAAAATAAAATAAAATAAAACAAAATAAAATAAAATAAAATAAAATAAAATAAAATAAAATAAAATAAAATAAAATAAAATAAAATAAAATAAAATAAAATAAAATAAAATAAAATAAAATAAAATAAAATAAAATAAAATAAAATAAAATAAAATAAAATAAAATAAAACAAATATAGACAAATGCTCCATTCGGGTAAAAGCAACATACAAAATATATTCTAAAAAAATGAGAGAAAACAACTTGTGCATATCAGGTATCACAGCACAGGAGAGAAAGAGCAGGCGTTTAGAATTTATACACCTACATCAACAATTTTTCTTTATTGAGCATGAGTAAGGGAGAAAGGTTCGTTGTGCCCTCGTTGCATACATGTATTTGTGCTCGTAGTCGTAGTAAAACAGTAACCGAGATAACTGAATCTGTGTCAGCGGCCTGCAGTGCGGAGGAGGTGTGTCACGTGGGCGTTAAATGGGTTTCCTGTATATGTATGTGCGTGTATTTGCTATTGTCATATTTTATAGGTTACTACTACGTCTGCTCGTAGTAACCTACTATGGCAAACATCAACGTTTGTTTGTTTGGGATCCTTGTAATTTGAACAGAATGGACATATACATGGTTTTAATATTCTTTTTTGTTTTGCTAATGCATTGGTATGTGTTTTGGGGGACATAGAGCATCAAATCTTTATTTGGTATGGATTTTAAGTATAGCATACAAGCATACATTGGTTATAAAGGAAATTTCTATAATGAATCCTTTAGGGAACATTTTAAACAACTGCGCCATTTGAATTATGATAGTTTTTGGGCAGCTGGTACATGCCTCTGCTTAGTTTGAATAAAAAAAAATCAATTTGATATAAACCTTGAAAAGGTTTGAATAAATGTATTTTCCTTGTGTGCATCCCTGGAGGATTTTAGCAAGCAAATAACTCAAAACATACTCGTACAAAGTAAGATTGAAAGGATTCATTGTGTCATTTATCAATGAAGAGACCCTTTAGATGTGCATTTGATAGATCTACCAGATTGAAGAAAAACCACCGAACTTTATCCACGTTGTGGATAACTTTATTGACGTTGTGGATAACTTTATCCACGTTGTGGATAACTTTATCCACGTTGTGGATTACTTTATCCACGTTGTAGATAACTTTATTCACGTTGTGGATAACTTCATCCACGTTGTGGATAACTTCATCCACGTTGTGGATGACTTTATCCACGTTGTGGATAACTTTATCCACGTTGTGGATAACTTTGTCTACGTTGTGGATAACTTTAGCCAAATTGTGGATAACTTCATCCACGTTGTGGATTACCTTATCCACGTTGTGGATAACCTTATTGATGTTGTGGATAACTTTATCCACATTGTGGATAACTTTATCCACATTGTGGATAACTTTATCCACCTTGCTGATTACTTTATCCACGTTGTAGATAATTTTATTCACATTGGGGATAACTTTATCCACGTTGTGGATAACTTTATTCACGTTAAGGATAAGTTTATCCACGATTGGGATAACTTTGTCAACGTTGAGGATAACTTTATCCATGTTGTGGATAACTTTAACCACGTGCTGTGGATAATTTTATCCACGTAGTGAATAAATGTTTCCGCACTGTGGATAATGTTATCCACGTGGTGAATAATTGTTTCCACACTGTGTTATCCACATTGCGAACGCGTTTGTCCACGTTGTGGATAAATTCAACCACGTTGTGGATAGCTCTATCCACTTTGTGGATAACTTTATCCACCTTCCGGATAACTTTATCGACGTTGTGGATAACTTTATGCATGATGTGGATTATTATATACACGTTGTAGATAATTTTATGCACGTTGTGGATAACTTTATGCACGTTGTGGATACCTCTATCCACGTTGTGCATAACTTTTCCCATGTTGTGGATAACTTTATCTACGTGGTGGATAACTCTATACAACTTGTGAACAACTTCTTGCACGTTGTAGATAGCTTCATTCACGTTGTGGATAACTTCATTCACGTTATGGATAACTTTAACCACGTTGAGGACAACTTTATCCACGTTGTGGATAACTTTATCCACGTTGTGGATAACCATTTGGATAAGTTTATCCACGCTGTGGATTACTTCATCCACGTTGTGGATAACTTCATCCACGTTATGGACAACTTCAACCACGTTGTGGATAGCCTTATCCACTTTGTGGATAGCCTTATCCACTTTGTGGATAGCCTTATCCACTTTGTAGATAACTTTACCCACGTTTCGGATAACTTTACGCATGTTGTGGATAACTTTATCGACGTTGTAGATACCCGTATCTACGTTCCGGGTAACTTTACCCACGTTGTGGATAACTTTCACCACGTTGTGGATACCTTTATCCACGTTCCGGATAACTTTATCAACGTTCCGGAAAACTTTACCCACTTTTTGGATAATTTTATCCACGTTGTGGACAACTTTATCCACGTTGTGGACAACTTTATCCACGTTGTGGACAACTTTATCCACGTTGTGGACCACTTTATCCACCTTGTGGATAACTTTATCCACCTTGTGGATAACTTTATCCACCTTGTGAATACCTTTATTTACGTTTTGGATAACTTTATCCACTTTATGCATAACTTTAACCACGTTGCTGATAGCTTGAAACACGTTGTGGTTAACCTTAAAACACGTTATGGAGTAGTAGATAGTTTTATTATCTTTACCCATATTGTGAGTAATTTTATCTACGCGTTGGATGATTTCATTCCAGTTGTGGATAATTTTATCCATGTTGTAGATAAGTTTGTCCATGTTGTGGATAACTTTAGCTAGGTAGTGGATAACTTTATACATGTTGTGCATAAATTTGTCCATGTTGTGGATAACTTCATCTACGTTGTGGGTAACTTTATCCATGTTGTGGATAACTTTATCCACGTTTGGATAACTTTATCCACGTTTGGGATAACTTTATCTGACTTGTTCCACGTTGTGGGTGACGATGTGGATATTTTATCTACATTGAAGACATTTTTATCAACGTTGGGGATAAACTTGTGAACATTGTGGATAATTTTATCCACGTTATGGATAATTTTATCCAAGTTGTGGATAATTTTATCCAGGTTGTGGAAAATTTTATCCGCGTTGTTGATAATTTTAACCAAGTTGTGCATAATTTATTCATGTTGTACATAACTTTAGCCATGTGGTGGATAATGTTATCCACATTGTGGATAAGTTTTTCCACTTTTTTTTTGGATAAATGTATAAACTTTTGTGGGTGAACTTATCAACGTTGTGGATGAGTCTCTCCGCGTTCTCGATAAGCATCCATCCATCTCTGTGCTCACTTCACTCGTTATATCCCCTGTCAACTACGTTCCTCCCATTTCTAGTTTTTTTATACCCTCCACCATAGATGGGGTTATACTAATTTCGTCATTCTGTTTGTAACACCCCAAAATATGCGAATGAGACCTCATAAAGTATATATATTCTTGATCGTCATGTCATTTAAAGTCGATCTAGCCATGTCCGTCCGTCTGTCTGTCGAAAGCACGCTAACTTTCGAACGAGTAAAGCTAGCCGCTTGAAATTTTGCACCAATACTTTTTATTAGCGTAGGTCGCTTGGGGTTGTAAATGGGTCAAATCGGTCCATGTTTTGATATAGCTGCCATATAAACCGATCTTGGGTCTTGAGTTCTTGAGCCTCTAGAGGGCGCAATTTTCATCCGATTTGGCTGAAATTTTGCACATGGTGTTCTGGTATCACTTTCACCAACTGTACTAAGTATGATTCAAATCAGTTCATAATCTGGTATAGCTGTCATATAAACCGATCTTGGGTCTTGACTTCTTGAGCCTCTAGAGGGCGCAATTTTCATCCGATTTGGCTGAAATTTTGCACAAGGCGTTTTGTTATGATTTCCAATAACTGTGATAAGTTTGTCGCAAATCGGTTCATTACTTGATATAGCTGTCATATAAACCGACCTTGGGTCTTGACTTCTTGAGCCTCTAGAGGGCGCAATTCTCATCCGATTTGGCTGAAATTTTGTACAACGGCTTCACTCATGACCTTCAACATTCGTGTCCAATATGGTCTCAATAGATCAATAGCTTGATACAGCTCCCATATAAACCTATATCCCGATTCTGCTTCTTAAGCCCCTGCAAGGTGCAATTCTTATCCGAATGAACTGAAATATTACACAATGACTTCTACAATGTTCAGCATTCATATATGGTCCGAATCGGACTATAACTTGATATAGCTCAAATAGCATAAAAGTTCTTATTCAATATTCTTTGTTTGCCTAAAGAGAGATATCGCGCATAGAACTCGACAAATGCGAGCCATGGTGGAGGGTACATAAGATTCGGCCCGGCTGAACTTGGCACGCTCTTACTTGTTCTTCCTAGCCTATTATTTCAAGGTACTTCTCATCTTAGGCACCGGTTTGGGGGAAAAATATCTGTTTAGTCAATTCGAAAGATTTAACAATGAATAGCTTTGTGTGGGTGCATAGTAAAAGATGGTCCTCCGGCAGGACACTCTCACGTCACTATCTAAGGGAAATCACATTTTTTTGTTTATTGCACCAATTCCCGTTTCAATGGCTTAAATAATTTCAAATAATATTAGAGTATATATTTTCGAAAAATTACTTTTTGATTCTGAAACCTTTGACCAAATTAAAAATCGATATGGGCATTAGTAGGAAAAAAAAAAAAAAAAAAAAAAAAAAAAAAAAACTATACAAAAGATTTCATCATCCATGGGAGCTCCATTAAAAATCAATTAGGAGATAAGTCTAAAAGTTTGTTAACAACTGCAGTAGTATTTAAAGTAAGGTCACCATGAAACATAGTTCGGATTTTGTGCTTGCGTTATTGACAATCCTTTGCGGATTTGTTGTTTTTGGCAAAGGGGTATTCCTGAAATTCACCAATTTGGAATGCGAATCTTTTGATAAATCGTTGACCAGTTTCGACAAGTGTAGATTGAAAGCTTTAGGTCGGCATAATGTCAGCCTGAATATATATATAAAATTTAATCCAAGCTTATATCCGATGAACAATATTAAGGTGTGTGAACTGAAAAGTGAAAAGATAGAAAGATTTGTGATACTTTAGGTTTACATTTCAGATTAATGCCCAATTTCATCAGCGAGGTGCCTCTGGCCCCTACATTTACAATGACACAATGAGTTTTTGTGAATTTATGAAAAATCCCAAACGTTGGATGTTTTGGAAAATCATTTGGGAAGCAATTCTGCCTGCTACAAACATGAACCATAGCTGTCCAGTTAATGTAAGTGCCCTGGGATGAATTAAATAATGAACAAAGTTTCTTTTCAATTAATTCTCCATACATCAGCATGATGTGATTATTAAGGACCTAAGTTTGAAGGAGGATATGATGACTATGATTCCATTTCCACCCAATACCTATCAAATCCGTTTGCGATTTTTCAACTCCACATTGCCGGGTTTTGAATGCCGCATGCACCTAACAGTTTATTGAAATAATTGGAAAAAAAATTGTCTGACTTTTGTTTGTTGGCGCTGGTGGTGTTGAATGTCTACATAATTTTTCTAATACTTGTTGTGTTTCAATAAAGTAAAAAAATTTTTGCGAAATAAAGAAAAACTTTGAATTTAATGAGAAACTTGTCTTTAAAATCTATCTTTAAAATCTTTTCGTGATTTTTCAAACACCTTCCAGCTCGAGATCATATTCAATGCTCTCTATTCAAAGAATAGTCTCAGCAATCAGTTACAGACGTACTGCCATTTCAGCTTAGCAATCTCTAACAGTCAATTTTCCTTGGTCTGTTACAATCATTTTAACGAAATGAACTAGTTCACTTATTTTCACTCACAAGCACTGTTAGGTCATTTGAATGTAGCACTCACTTACAGCCAATTCCCTTATCACTGACATTAACGAACTAAACTAGTTTAGTTCTTTTTTTAAACACCAGCTCAGATAGGTCTTTTGAGTTCACTAATCCCTTACAGCCAGCTCAGTTAGGTCACTTACAGCCATAACTGTCAATTCCTTCATCACCAAAACGAACGAATTGAATTCCTTCGGTTATTTGGCCCACTAGCTCAGTTAGACCATTTGAGTGCAAAAATCACTTGCAGTCAATTCCCTAATCACAGAAGTGAACGAACAGAACTATTTCGGTTCTACGTTAGGCTATCTGACTTCAGAAATCACTTACAGTCATTACTGTCACTTCCCCAAGCACTGAAATGAAGAAACTTTTTTCATCACTAAAACGAAACGAACTGAACTAGTTCGTTTCCTTTAACTCACCAGCTCAATTAGGTCATTGCAGTTCACTAATAAGTTATAGCTGTTACAACCACTTCCCTCATCACTGAAATGAACGAACCGAACAGGTTTGATTTTTCGACTCATCAGTCACAACTTCTATGACAGTCATTGCTTCTACCTTCCAAATCACTGAACACTGAACGGTTCCTTTAACCCACCAGCTAAGTTAGGTCATTTGAGTTCCCTAATCACTCACAGGAGTGGCTGTAATCTTTCAAAGTCACAAACTGAACTAGTTCGATTCCTTTTTACTCACCAGCTTAGTTAACGCTTTTTCAGTAATCATTTAATACCCTTACTGGCACTTTCTTCATCTCTGAAATGAACGTACTGAACTAGTTCGGTTTTCTTGAGTCACCAAGTGAGTTAAGTCATTTGAGTTTAACAATCGCGTACAGCCAGCCGCTTACTTTATCACTGAAACGAACGAACTGAACTACTTCTGCTCTTTTGATTGACCAGCTCAGTTACATCATTTGAGTTCAGCAATCAGTTACAGCCGTTACTGCCACTTCCTTTCAGTTCGGTTATTTAACTTAATCAGTTCAGTTAGAGCATTTCAACCTAGCAATCACTTACAACCCTTACTAATACTTTTCTAATCATTGAAATCAACCAACTGAACTAGTTCGGTTCTTTTGACTCATCAGCTCAGTTAGGTCATTTGAATTCAGCAAACTATTACAGCTAACACTTAACTAGTTTAGTTCTATTGATGCATTAGCTCAGCTAGTTATACCCGTGATATTGAGCTGAAACTTTGCCCAGATTCTTTTTTTGTCCATAAGCGGGTTCGAAGTTCGAAGATGGGCTATATCTTGATATAGTTCCCTTATAGACCGATCCGCTGATTTAGGGTCTTAGACCCATAAAAGCCACATTTATTATCCGATTTTGCTGAAATTTAGGACAGTGAGTTTTGTTAGGCCCTTCGACATTCTTCTTCAATTTGGCCCAGATCGGTCCAGATTTGGGTATAGCTGTCATATAGACCAATCCGACGATTTAGGGTCTTAGGCCCATAAAGGCCACATTTATAATCCGATTTTGCTGAAATTAAGGACAGTGAGTTGTGTTAGGCCTTTCGACATCTTTCTACAATTTGGCCCAGATCGGTCCAGATTTGAATATAGTTGCCATATAGACCCATCTCTCGATTTAAGGTTTTGGGCTTATAACAGGCGCATTTATTATCAGATGTCGCCGAAATTTGGGACAGTGAATTGTGTTAGGCCCTTCGACATCCTTCTTCAATTTGGCCCAGATCGGTCCATGTTTTTGTTGTTGTTGTAGCCACATTTATAGGCGACCAAGCTTGTTCCGGTCTTTACGACCGATCGCCGTGGGAACATGATGGCCATGGGTTATTTAAAAGCGCCAATATCACGCCTTGTCGCATCGAGCATCATAGGCACTCAGTATTTAAGCCACCCGCCCTCTGACTGAGACTCTCCAAGCGATACCGCTGATTGTCCACGACTGCAGTTGCAGCTACTCCATATGGAGCATTCCACTATCCGTAAATTGTGGAAGCGCCCGGTAGCTTTTCGTGAGCTCAAAGTCTCAGTCTGTGTGATGCTGATAGCTATCCCTTGGCGGGAACTTCGTTTGCTTTAATGGTTTGGAGAGGTTCTTTCCTATTCTTACTGAGGAATGTGTATCAGCTAGCGCCATCTTGCAAAGTTGTTTGAATTTTGCTGGGATACCAAACTCAGAGATGGTTTGAAACCGCCTTAAATATAGAAGGCGGCTTTGTAGTTTGCTAAAAGTAAGTAATTGGCTATGCTTTTCTCTTGGTTATTTTCCACGCTACGGTGTAGTGTGGAAAGAGATCTTTAGACCCCAATCTCTCATATAGTACGCTCGATAGAGTTTAATGGGTAGTCAACCTATTCCTCTGTAATTGGCACACACTGCCTTCTCTCCTTTCATATGTATGGGACATAAAATGCTGAATTTCTAATCATCGGGTATGCATTCGCAGAAAACTTATACATACGTCACATCAGCATGTCGTCTGTAGCCTCAAATAGTTCAGCTTGCTACCCATCAACTTTTGCCCACTTCAAGTCCTTTGACCTGGTTTACTTACAACAACATCCTCGGAAATGGTTCTTGTCGCCACATATACCATCAAAGGGTCTACTGTGCCTTAAACCCAACCTATGACATTGGGTAAAAATAACGACTTGTCCCTACTCCCATTTATTGTTTTAGGGTCTCCTTTGAATTAACTCAAGCCACTGTGCCTTATGTATCTGTCAACTACTACGTCACAACTCTGCTCATCTGCACCATGGAAAATTCAATTACGTTTACAAAGGCGAACGAACAGTTGTTGCTTTATTTTCTCGCATAACAGTTTTCCCCTATTGCACACACACACACACACACACATACACCCAGATAAAACCATTACCTTGCTCTCTCACTCTCTGGTGCTGGGTTTCTCTCTGGGTCACAGAGGCATAAAGCCAACAACAACAAGCAACAACAACAACGCAAAGGCTAAATATAGGCCATGTGTGCAAGGAAACAAAATTGTTGGCTGTAAGTCTATGGCCATTCTAAACAGACTGCGGTGGGACTGAGTGGCGCTTAAGTGGGTGTCAAACCGATTGATGGGTGTATGTTTGTATGTATGTGTTTGTTAGGCTGTTATTGCACACCACAGCGAGTACAGTAGGCATGGTTTGATGTTGGAGAATTTTTTGTTTTGTTGGCGGTGTCGGCGTCGGCGGCCTAACGAATGTTTGCCGAAATGATGAAATACTTATACCCACAGCTTGTGTTTTGGGAACAGGGGGTTAGGGCAGAGGTAGGCATAACATTGTTACGTCATTAACGTACTACGTTTACAACCAAGAATTTGCACTCGACACACGCTCTGTTGTTATAGTTGTTGCTATTTGAGAATCTGCTGGCGAATATTCGAGTAAACCAAAATCGGTTTGAAGGCATATTGCTGGGCTTCTCTGACGTATTGATGTATATGATGTCGTTTTGTACGACATAAGCGACGACCATAAAGCCGAAGACGAAGTGCCATACAATTTGTTTGACGTTGTCGTAGTAGGTAGTAAGTTGTGTTTGGGTATTGTGTTTTTATACCCTCCACCATAAGATGGGGGGTATACTAATTTCGTCATTCTGTTTGTAACTACCCGAAATATTCGTCTGAGACCCCATAAAGTATATATATTCTTGATCGTCGTGAAATTTTATGTCGATCTAGCCATGTCCGTCCGTCTGTCCGTCCGTCCGTCCGTCCGTCCGTCCGTCCGTCCGTCCGTCCGTCCGTCCGTCCGTCCGTCCGTCCGTCCGTCCGTCCGTCCGTCCGTCTGTCTGTCGAAAGCACGCTAACTTCCGAAGGAGTAAAGCTAGCCGCTTGAAATTTTGCACAAATACTTCTTATTAGTGTAGGTCGGTTGGTATTGTAAATGGGCCATATCGGTCCATGTTTTGATATAGCTGCCATATAAACCGATCTTGGGTCTTGACTTCTTGAGCCTCTAGAGTGCGCAATTCTTATCCGATTGGAATGAATTTTTGCATGACGTGTTTTGTTATGATATCCAACAACTGCGCCAAGTATAGTTCAAATCGGTCCATAACCTGATATAGCTGCCATATAAACCGATCTTGGGTCTTGACTTCTTGAGCCTCTAGCGTGCGCAATTCTTACCCGATCAGAATGAAATTTTGCACGTCGTGTTTTGTTATTATATCCAACAACTGTGCCAAGTATGGTTCAAATCGGTCCATAACCTGATATAGCTGCCATATAAACCGATCTTGGGTCTTGACTTCTTGAGCCTCTAGAGTGCGCAATTCTTATCCGATAGGAATGAAATTTTGCACGACGTGTTTTGTTATGATATCCAACAACTGTGCCAAGTATGGTTCAAATCGGTTCATAACCTGATATAGCTGCCATATAAACCGATCTTGGGTCTTGACTTCTTGAGCCTCTAGCGTGCACAATTCTTATCCGATCAGAATGAAATTGTGCACGACGTGTTTTGTTATGATATCCAACAACTGTGCCAAGTATGGTTCAAATCGGCCCATAACCTGATATAGCTGCCATATAAACCGATCTGGGGTCTTGACTTCTTGAGCCTCTAGAGGGCCCAATTCTTATCCGAATGGAATGGAATTTCGCACGACGTGTTTTGTTATGATACCCAACAACTGTGCCAAGTATGGTTTAAATCGGTCCATAACCTGATATAGCTGCCATATAAACCGATCTTGGGTCTTGACTTCTTGAGCCTCTAGAGGGCACAATTCTTATCCGATTTGAATGAATTTTTGCACGAAGTATTTCGTTATAATATCCAACAACTGTGCCAAGTATGGTTGAAATCGGTCCATAACCTGATATAGCTGTCATATAAACTGATCTGGGGATTTGACTTCTTGAGCTTTTAGATGGCGCAATTCCTATCCGATTTGGCTGAAATTTTGCATGACGTATTTTATTTTTACTTTCAACAACTGTGTCAAATAAGGTTCAAATCGGTTCATAACCTGATATAGCTGCCATATAAACCGATCTGGGATCTTGACTTCTTGACCCCTAGAGGTCGCAATTATTATCCGATATGCCAGAAATTTTGTACGACGGATCCTCTCATGACCATCAACAAACGTGTTTATAATGGTCTGAATCGTTCTATAGCCCGATACAGATCCCATATAAATCGTTCTCTCTATTTTACTTCGTGAGCCCCAATGGACGCAATTCTTATACGAATTGGCTGAAATTTTACACAGGTCTCCAACATACATATAATTTAATTGTGGTCCGAACCGGACCATATCTTGATATCGTTTTAATAGCAGAGCAACTCTTTTCTTATATCCTTTTTTGGCTAAGAAGAGATGCCAGGAAAGAACTCGACAAATGCGATCCATGGTGGAGGGTATATAAGATTCGGCCCGGCCCGAACTTAGCACGCTCTTACTTGTTTTGTTTTGTTTTGTTTTGTTTTGTTTTCCTTGCCGTCCGTCCGTCGCCGCTGCTTGTTTGTTTTTGTTTGTTTTGCCTTCCACTTTTTTCTGTTTTGGCTTTGGCGTAGGCCTGAAATAATTTATTATTGGGCCCAAAGTGAAATATATGACAGAGCCTCCATACACACAGGTGGTGATGGTGTTGTTGGCATTGTTTTCCCCTTCTCTGCACCATGACTGTAAGAAGCAAAGCAAAGAAAAGCACTTTAGGGAGCTTCTGAGGACCCCAATAAGGAGTGTTTTCGAACAGTGGTGGTAGGTGTTGTTCGGCTGTAGCCATTGTTGGGCGACCATAAAGTATGACGTTTTTGTTTTTGCAGTCCATCCATGCTTGTGGGCTTGCACGAGGACAATGGATATGGGCGACAATGCCTACGATTATGATGTTGAAGTCTGTTTAATGTGTTATTGTGTTGGTGTCAGTCATGTTTGGCCTTGAGGCCATTATGAAACAACCTTCCCAAGACCAATTCCCACTTAAGAAAAGACGACAGCAACAAAAACAACAAGAACAACAACTAATTGTGTTTGTTTCTAGTCATGCCACACTTAAATATTCAAGATCATATTGTCCATGGGATAACTCAGGCCATTATTATTGATACGCGAACTCGAAAACACAAAATTTGAATGGTTTATGAACAGTGGCAGCAAATCAATAGCTAACTGTTGCAAATTTCAGCGATTTTTTACCCGTTTTCGCTGAAATTTGAAAAACAGTGAATTTTTTATACCCTCCACCATAGGATGGGGGTACACTAATTTCGTCATTCTGTTTGTTACTCTTCGAAATATTCGTCTAAGACCCCATAAAGTATATATATTCTTGATCGTCATGACATTTTAAGTCGAACAAGCCATGTCCGTCGGTCCGTCCGCCCGTCTGTCTGTCGAAAGTACGCTAACTTTCGAAGGAGTAAAGCAAGCCGCTAGAAATTTTGCACAAATACTTCCTATGAGTGTAGGTCAATTGGGATTGTAAATGGGCTATATCGGTCCACGTTTTGATATAGCTGCCATATAAACCGATCTTGGGCCTTGACTTCTTGAGCCTCTAGAGTGCGCAATTCTTATCCGATTGGAATGAAATTTTGCACGACGTGTTTGGTTATGATATCCAACAACTGCGCCAAGTATGGTTCTTATCGGTCCATAACCTGATATAGCTGTCATATAAACCGATCTTGGGTCTTGACTTCTTGAGCCTCTAGAGTGCGCAATTCTTATCCGATTGGAATGAAATTTTGCACGACGTGTTTTGATATGATATCCAACAACAGTGCCAAGTATGGTTCAAATTGGTATATAACCTGATATAGCTGCCTTATAAACCGATCTGGGGTCTTGACTTCTTAAGCCACTAGAGGGCGCAGTCATTATCCGATTGGAAAGAAATTTTGCACGACATGTTCTGCAATGACTTTCAACAACTGTGCCAAGTATGGTTCTTATCGGTCCATAACCTGATATAGCTGTCATATAAACCGATCTTGGGTCTTGACTTCTTGACCCTCTAGAGTGCGCAATTCTAATCCGATTGGAATGAAACTTTGCACGACGTGTTTTGTTATGATATCCAACAACTGTGCCAAGTATGGTTTAAATCGGTTCACAACCTGATATAGCTGTCATATAAACCGATATTGGGTCTTGACTTCTTGAGCCTCTAGAGGGCGCAATTCTTATCCGATTTGAATGAAATTTTGCACGACGTTTTTTGTTATGATATCCAACAACTGTGTCAAGTATGGTTCTTATCGGTCCATAACCTGATATAGCTGTCATATAGACCGATCTGGGGTCTTGACTTCTTGAGCCATTAGAGGACGCAATTATTATCCGATTTTGCTGAAATTTTGCACGACGTGTTTTGTTATGATATCCAACATCTGTGTCAAGTATGGTTCAAATTAGTATATAACCTGATATAGCTGTCATATAAACCGATCTTGGGTCTTGATTTCTTGAGCCTCTAGAGGGCGCAATTCTTATCCGATTTTAATGAATTTTTGCACGAAGTATTTTGCTATGATATCCAACAACTGTGCCAAGTATAGTCAAAGTCGGTTCATAACCTGATATAGCTGTCATATAAACCGATCTTGGGTTTTGACTTCTTGAGCTTCTAGAGGGCGCAATTCCTATCCGATTCGGCTGAAATTTTGCATGACGTATTTTATTATGACTTCCAACAGTTGTGCCAAATGAGGTTTAAATCGGTTCATAACTTGATATAGCTGTCATATAAACCGATCTGGGATCTTGACTTCTTGAGCCCCTAGAGGTCGCTATTATTATCCGATTTGCCTGAAATTTTGTACGACGGATCCTCTCATGACCATCAACATGCGTGTTTAATATGGTCTGAATCGGTCTATAGCCCAATACAGCTCCCATATAAATAGATCTCTCTATTCTACTTCTTGAGCCCCCAAAGGTCGCAATTCTTATTCGAATTGGCTGATATTTTACACAGGTCTCCAACATATAATTTAATTGTGGCCCAAACCGGACCATATCTTGATATCGCTCTAATAGCAGAGCAAATCTTTTCTGATATCCTTTTTTGCCTAAGAAGAGATGCCGGGAAAAGAACCCGACAAATGCGATCCTCGTTGTATTTACCAAACATTGTATTTGTGTGTACCAATGTGACACTCATAATGCTAGGGCTTAACGGCAATATAGCGTTTACAACAAACAAAGTTAGTTACGTTTAATAATGCTACGTTTATGGCTAACGTTTGATATGTTGCAGCGAAACGTAACACAGTTACAATAAAGGAAAACCTTCTTCATAAAAGAATTTCGTTTGTGGTAAAAAGATTCGGCCCGGCTGAACTTAGCACGCTTTTACTTGTTCCAACTTCTGTGGTTACTTTCGGCGGTTTCTTTGATACAATTATCGCGTTAGGTTTGTATCACACAAGCCAGGTTCAACACAATAATGCTGAATTACTTGACCTGTTATTTTGTAATTCTTATGAATTCAATGTATCATGCACTATCCCCTTCGTTGCACCAGAGGATGGCTATCATGATTGATTGTCTCCCTTAGGCTTTGCTTAGCATAAGCAAAGCTGCTAAAGCGTTTACAACAAACAAAGTTTGTTACGTTCAATAATGCTACGTTTATGGCAAACGTTTGATATGTTGAAGCGAAACGTTATACGGTTGCAATAAAGGAAAACCTTCTCCATAAAAGTTTTTCGTTTGTGGTAAAAATTTACCAAACATTGTATTTGTGTGTACCAATGTGACACTCATAATGCTAGGGCATAACTCATCCGCAATTCTTATTTTTCACCTTAAAACATCCCACAAAACCCCCACTGTACTTTTATAGTGGTTGTGATTAGGAATTTTCCATTGAAGTTATCTTGCCTCGCATTGTCAGGAATTCCCTTGAACGTTTCAAGGTACTTTGCAAAAGTGAAATGACAAACTCAATAAACAACACTGTCCAAAGTGAATGATATACAACGTCTACACAACGTTTTTTTTTTCTCTCTCTCCTCGGTGGCCCCATATATCTATTAAATGCTAAAAGCCTACACCATTTGATGGTGCTGGCAATAAAAACAAGGATAAATGGATAGTTGGATAGTTGGATGGATGGAGATGCAATTGTATTGTAAAAGGGCATGAAATAATGGAGGCATCATTTAATTAATGTCCTCGTTGTATTGCATTTAAGTTGTGCTTATGTGTGTGTGTGTGTGTGTGTGTGGGTTGCAGAGCAATGATTTGAACACACAGTCCCCCCACATCTTAGAGACCAACTCTGGGTATTATCAGTCAATCTAAAGACATACACACAACCTACATTCGCCTTTAAAGGGCATCGTATTGGTAACAACCGCTCACGTAAGTTAGCTTTGCAACACGCGCTGTCATCCATATGAAGCTTCAACGTTTCATATGAGCGAGCGCGTGTGTGTGTGTGTGTGTATTTGACATGAGTAGGTTGGCGAAGCAAATGCATACCATACATATATATGCTCGAGGATAATTAAAGAGAAATAAAAATAAAAAGGCAAAATATTTTCCCTAGAAGTTACATCAAAGTTCTACGAAGGCAGGCAACAAGATTACAGCATATAGCATTGGCTCCACAAAAGGTCATAGTTCAGCAAGTGTACAGGTTATGCATTCGAATTGCCCATGATGGTATAAGACCCCCTAGTTTGCATTTGTTTTATACGTCTATGTGCTTATAGAGTGTGGGTACATGGTGATGCTACTGATGGGTGTATAGATGGCAGGATATGTGATTTTAAGAAGGTAACTGGCTTCATGTTATTCATATGTATTTTAAACCGATTGGCATTCTATGCAAGCACAAGCTCAAATAATGTTGCACACACTGGCAATATGTTCCAAGGCAATATAATAGGATTAAACCCATTTATGTAGACAACACAGCCCCAATGTGGCAGTAATGTTCATTTAATGGTATTTTACAAAATATTTTTGCATCATTATATTTACATCTAACAATTAAAAGAGTGCCATGTTCGGCCAGACCGAATCTTATATGCCCTTCACTATGGACCGCAGTTGTCAAGTTCTTTGCCCGGTATTTCTTTGTAGGCAAACAAAGGATAATGGACGATATAGCTATGCTATAGCTATATCGGGCTATAATTGTTTAAATGCTGGAGACCATAGTAGAAGTCATTGTGCCAAATTTCAGCCAAATCGGATAAGAATTGCGCCCTCTAGAGGCTCAAGAATAAAATCTTGAGATTGAGTTATATGAGAGCTATATGAGGTCATGGACTGATTCAGACCATATTTGGCACGCATGTTAGAGGTCATAGAAAAATTCGTTGTGCCAAATTTCAGACAAATCGGATAAGAACTGCGCCCTCTAGAGGCTCAAGAAGTAAAACCGTGAGATGGAGATATATGAGAGCTATATGAGGTCATAGACTGATTCAGACCATATTCGGCACCTATGTTGGAGGTCATGGGAGAAGCTGTTGTACAAAATTTCAGCCAAATCTAAAAGGAATGGCGCCCTCTAGAGGCTCAAGAAGTAAAATCGTGAGATCGGTTTCTATGGGAGCTATATGAGGTTTTAAACTGAATCAGGCCATATTCGGCACAAATGTTAGAGATCATAGAAAAGGTCGTTGTGCGAAATTTCAACCAAATCGGATAAGAATTGCGCCCTCTAGAGGCTCAAGATGTATAATCGGGAGATCGGTTTCTATGGGAGCTATATAAGGTTTTAAACTGAATCAGACCATATTCGGCACGAATGTTAAAGGTCATAGAAAAAGTCGTTGTGCGAAATTTCAACCAAATCGGATAAGAACTGCGCCCTCTAGAGGCTCAAGAAGTAAAATCGTGAGATCGGTTTCTATGGGAGCTATATGAGGTTTTAAACTGAATTAGGCCATATTCGGCACAAATGTTAGAGATCATAGAAAAGGTCGTTGTGCGAAATTTCAACCAAATCGGATAAGAATTGCGCCCTCTAGAGGCTCAAGAAGTATAATCGGGAGATCGGTTTATATGGGACCTACATGAGGTTTTAAACTGAATCAGACCATATTCGGCACAAATGTTAGAGATCATAGAAAAAGTCGTTATGCGAAATTTAAGTCAAATCGGGTAAGAACTGCGCCCTCTAGAGGCTCTAAAAATAAAATCAAGAGATGGAGTTATATGAGGTCATAGACTGATTCAGACCATATTCGGCACGTATGTTGAAGGTCATGGGAGAAGCAGTTGTGCGAAATTTCAACCAAATCGGATAAGAATTGCGCCCCCTAGAGGCTCAAGAAGTATAATCGGGAGATCGGTTTATATGGGACCTATATGAGGTTTTAAACTGAATCAGGCCATATTGGGCACGAATGTTAGAGATCGTAGAAAAAGTCATTGTGCGAAATTTAAGCTAAATCAGATAAGAATTGCGCCCTCTAGAGGCTCAAGAAGTATAATCGGGAGATCGGTTTATATGGGACCTATATGTAGTTTTAAACTGAATCAGGCCATATTCGGCATGAATGTTAGAGATCGTAGAAAAGGTCGTTGTGCGAAATTTCAACCAAATCGGATAAGAATTGCGCCCTCTAGAGGCTCAAGAAGTATAATCGGGAGATCGGTTTATATGGGAGCTATATAAGATTTTAAACTGACTCAGACCATATTCGGCACGAATGTTTAAGGTCATAGGAGAAGTCGTTGTGCAAAATTTCAGCCAAATCAGATAAGAATTGCGCCCTCTAGAGGCTCAAGAAGTAAAATCGTGAGATGGAGATATATGAGAGTTCTATGAGGTCAAGGACTAATTCAGACCATATTTGGCACGTATGTTGAAGGTCATGGGAGAAGCTGTTGTACAAAATTTTAGCCAAATCAGACAAGAATTGCGAATTGGACAATAAATGTGCCTTTTATTAGCCCAAAACCTTAAATCGAGAGATCGGTCCATATGGCAGCTATATCCAAATCTGGACCGATCTGGGCCAATTTGAAGAAGGACGTCGAAGAGCCACAACAACACTGTCTACACACACTGTCTCAAATTGTAGTGACATCGGACAATAAATGCGCCTTTTATGACCCCAAAACCTAAAACCAAGAGATAGGTCTATATGGCAGCTATATCCAAATCTGGACCGATCTGCGCCATATTGCAGAACCTATGTCGATGAGCTAAAGTTAACTCATTGTCCCAAATTTCGGCGATATCGCACAATAAATGCGCCTTTCATGCATCCAAAACCTTAAATCGAGAGATTGGTCTATATGGCAGCTATATCCAAATCTGAACCGATCAGGGCCAAATTGAAGAAAGATGTCGAAGGGTCCAACACACCTCACTGTCCCAAATTTCAGCGAAATCGGATTATAAATGTGGCTTTTATGGCCCCAAAGCCTTCAATCGAGAGATCGGTCTATATGGCAGCTATATCCAAATCTGAACCGATCAGAGCCAAATTGAAGAAAGATGTCGAAAGGTCCAACATAACTCACTGTCCCAAATTTCATTAAAACTGGATAATAAATGAGGCTCTTATGGGCCCAAAACCTTAAATCGAGAGATCGGTCTATATGGCAGCTATACTCAAATCTGGACCGAACTGTGACATATTGCAGAGGTATGTCGAGGGGCTTAACTAAACTCACTGTCCTAAATTTCGGCGACATCGGACAATAAATGCACCGTTTATGGGCCCAAAGCCTTAAATCGAGAAATCGGTCCATATGGCAGCTATATCCAAATCTGAACGGATCAGGGCCAAATTGAAGAAAGATGTCGAAAGGTCCAACATAACTCACTGTCCCAAATTTCATTAAAACTGGATAATAAATGAGGCTTTTATGGGCCCAAAACCTTAAATCGAGAGATCGGTCTATATGGCAGCTATACTCAAATCTGGACCGAACTGTGACATATTGCAGAGGTATGTCGAGGGGCTTAACTAAACTCACTGTCCTAAATTTCGGCGACATCGGACAATAAATGCACCGTTTATGGGCCCAAAGCCTTAAATCGAGAAATCGGTCCATATGGCAGCTATATCCAAATCTGGACCGATCTGGGCCAAATTGAAGAAAGATGTCGAAGGATCCAACACAACTCACTGTCCCAAATTTCATTAAAATCGGATAATAAATGAGGCTTTTATGGGCCTAAGACCCTAAATCGGAAGATCGGTCTATATGGCAGCTATACTCAAATCTGGACCGATCTGGGCCAAATTATAGAAGAAGGTCGAGGAGCCTAACAAAACCCACTGTCTCAAACTTCAGCAACATTGGACTGTAAATGCGCCTTTAATGGCCCCAAAGCCTTCAATCGAGAGATCTAGACCTAGAGAGAGAGGTCTATATGGCAGCTATATTCAAATCTGGACCAATCTGTGACATATTGCAGAGGTATGTCGAGGGGCTGAACTTAACTCACTGTCCCAAATTTCGGCGACATTGGACAATAAATGCGCCGTTTATGGGCCCAAAGCCTTAAATCGAGAAATCGGTCTATTTGGCAGCTATATCCAAATCTGAACCGATCTGGGCCAAATTGACGAATAATGTCGAAGGGCCCAACACAACTCACTGTTCAAAATTTCATTAAAATCGGATAATAAATGAGGCTTTTATGGGCCCTAAACCTTAAATCGAGAGATCGGTCTATATGGCAGCTATACTCAAATCTGTACCGATCTGGGCCAAATTTACGAAGGATGTCGAAGGGCCTAACACAACTCACTGTCTTAAATTTCAGCAAAATCGTGTGAAGGCTTCAAGGGCCGTACGTTGGTATGTTGTATTTATACTGAAATTATTGCGAAAACGCCTCCATGACATAAATACCACATTAGCCACGCTCGACAACTCCGTCTTTTAGCTGTACTTTTTCCCAATGCATGTGTTTTTGTGTAATGGCAGATTTTTTGTCTACACAATTACCCTACTCCCATGGTATACAAATGATTCTGTGCATCTGTTGGAAGTTGTATTGATGGCTTTGAACGCTAGTGAAAACGGCAACGGCTCTTGCTGGTGCTACGTGTGCCTAGGTTCGAATCCCGACTGGGATCTGTCGACTTTTATACCGTCCTTCTGTCCGTCCTTCTGTCCGTCCTTCGGTCCGTCCATCTGTCCGTCCTTCTGTCCGTCCATCTGTCTGTCAAAACCACGCTAACTTTCGAAGGAGTAATGTTAGCCGCTTGAAATTTTGCCCAGATACTTCTTATTAGTGTAGGTCAATTGGGATTGTAAATGGACCATATCGGACCATGTTTTGATATAGCTGCCATATAAACCTTTTAAACTACTAGATGGCGCAATTTATATCCGATTTGGCTAAAATTTTGCAAAAAGTATTTTGCAAATATGGTTCAAATCGATCCATAACCTGATATAGCTGCCATATAAATCGATCTGGGGTCTTGACTTCTTGAGCCAATAGAGGGCGCAATTCTCATCCGATTTGGCTGAAATTTCGCATGACGTGTTTTGTTATGACTCCCAACAACTGTGCTAAGTATGGCTCAAATCAGTTGATAACCTGATATAGCTGCCATATAAACCGATCTGGGGTCTTGACTTCTTGAGCCTCTAGAGGGCGTAATTATTATCCGATTTGGCTGAAATTTTGTACAACAGCTTTTCCCATGACCTTCAACATACGTGTCGAATATGGTCTGAATCGGTCTATAGCCTGCTGCAGCTCCTCCATACACCGATCTCCATATCTCCAGCCCCTAAAAGGTGTAATTCTTATTCGAATTGGCTGAAATTTCGTTATCGTCTTCAGGACCGCAAAGATTTCCGCGAGAAAGATGTTGCATCCGTCTAAAAGCCTATATGATTGCCTGATTGCAAAGAAATCAATGAAGACTCTTGCCCCGATCCCCTTATACAATTTAGACCCATCCATGTACACGAAGGGTCCCGAAAAAGGCGGGGTACCCGCAACCCAGAGATCTCTTTTCGGCAAAACGATGTCAACAAGAAAGGACTCCCCCAGACACCTGACTGCCTCAGTCTTAGGACCATCTTCGTTGTCATAGATGCAAACGCTTAAGCTCGAGAGTGGCTTCTGGCGGGAAATTGTTGTTGTTGTTGTTATAAAAGTGTATTTTGTGTTGTATTTTTCGTCTGCTTGATTCTGTTGAGTATTCAGATACAGAAACTCTGCGACTAAGATGGGGTGCGTCCAGTGGGATCTGGGTCTGAGTCGAGTGAATCTGTTGGGGCAGTTAAACTATTGACGTGTATCGTGTGGTCGCTGATCACATCAATCCTCGCTCTGTAGGAGTTGAGTCGGCTGCATTTGCCGCATTGTAATTCAGCTAGAACCACTCTACTTTGCCGGGGGAGATCAATTTCTTCAGATGCAATGGGAGGCGGTCGTTCTCGAAGGACCACATTCAACCGGTAGCTATTCACCGCATCTGCTACCGTGTCTGCCTGACTGTCTGAGAAGATATTTATGCCAGTTATATCTTAGCCATTCCACCACTTCCTTAATTGCAAGGATCTCGGCCTGATACACACTCCAGTGGTCGGATAACCTTTTCGATATGACCAGTTCTAGATCTTTAGAGAAAACCCAAAGTCCAGCTGGTTGTCTAGTTTGGAACCATCCGTATAGAAGTCGATGTAACTTCTTTTACCAGGGATATCGTACTTTTTATCAAACAGTGGCTCCATACTGCCTGGAACATCGGACATTATATCAAGAAAAACATACAGTGTCCAAAGCCGCCACATGGCCAAAGGCACCCTTAGACCCACGGCAGTGGTCGCAGCAATTTGTCTAGCCACAATGTCCAGGGGCATTAGAAGTGGCATTAAATTCCGTGCATCCGAAGGTGATGTCCTCAGTGCGGATGTGATGCACTACCAAGCCATTCTTTGGATCCGGTTGAGTATTAAACAGTAGGTAAACTTTCAAAGCGCTGTCCACCAGACCACAACACCATATAGCATCAGAGGTCTGACAACTGCAGTATATACCCAATGCATGACACGCGATCTAAGCCTCCAACTTTTGCCAACGGCTCTCTTGCAGCTATATAGGGCAAGAGTTGCCTCTTTTTCCCTTTCCAAAATGTTAGCATTATAGGTCTGACAACTGCAGACTGCGGTATACACCCAATACATGACGTCTGACTTTTGTCAATGGCTCTCTTGCAACCACTTCTGGGGTTCACCATCACGGTCGCTGTTTGCACCTTTGCTTGGGGCTGGGGCATGGTGACACAAGCGAGTCATTCGGGGCCTTCGTGAAGTCCCACTTCGATTTCTGGTCTAGAAGGGATAGACGTACAGATGTTTTTAAAAGTTACACCAAATTAAAGCTTTAACTGCTTTGAAACTACCCCCCATTAGACTTCCATTGGGGCATGTAAACCAAATGCTTGAAATTTAAATTCTTTAAAATTAATAATCATTTACCAAATCTACACCAAACATCCGCCAAAGTTCAAGGATAATGTTAAAGTAAAACAAAAGAGTGTGTTTGAATTTTGTGCAAAAATCATGTTAAAGTATTCTTCACAACGTTACAACATCCTTGAAAAGGTTAAAGTTCAGCGATTGCTTGCTTTCTACCTAAAAATCCAAATAATGATACAACGTATAATGCCCCCAAAAAATTCCCTCTGGTTGTATGTGAGAGAGAGAGAGAGAGAGAACAAAAGTTAGATGATGGCAATGTGACTGATTGATGATGAAGGTAAAACTGATGGATGTTTACTCGTTTGTTACATTTGGAAGGTCAATATAGAAGATGGCATTGTGTTATTTATAACCTTTAATACAAAGCCATTGGCATTCAATGAGGCAGGTTTATGTGAAATAATAATAAAGCCATAACATGGTATTTATGTAACTGTTTCTCTTCCGGAGAAAACAAGTAAGAAAATTCTCTCCGAGTGGCCGAAGACCATCCTTAGATGGTCCATCTAAGGATGGTTGAGGTATTCCTTACGTTCAGGGTTGCTACGAGAACAATTGGTCTGAAAAGTGGTTTTACTGCCTAACCGTTTCTTCGACTAATTGCCTACTAGCTGCTATTGTAGGCCAACTTGTCTCCTTGAAAGTCCAATTTTTTCAAGCTAGCATCCTGGAACCTATGTTTAATGAGACACTCCCAAACTATAGTCCGATTTGAACCATATTTAGGTCAGATGTCAGGAGGCTCAAAATAACCCACTGTTTTAAATGTCAGCGAAATCGGATAAAAAATAAAGCTTTATGGCCTTAAGACCCTTTATCGGGAGATCGGTCTATATGACAGCTATATCTAAATATGAACCGATCTAATCCATATTTAGTTTAGATGTCTGAAGGCTTCAAATAACCCACTGTTGCGAATATCAGCGAAATCCGGTAAAAAATACAGCTTTTATGGGCTTCAGTGCCTTTATCGGGAGATCAGTCTATATGGCAGCTATATTCAAATCTAAACCGATTTGGGCAAAGTTGCAGAGAAATATCGAGGAGCCTAACACAACCCACTGTCCCAAATTTCCGCGAAATCGGATAACAAATCCGCCTTTATGGGCCCCATAACCTTAAATCGAGAGATCGGTCTATATAGCAGCCATATCCAAATCTGGACTGATCAGAGCCAAATTGAAGAAGGATGTCGAAGGGCCTAGCACAACTCACTGTCCCAAATTTCGGCGACATCGGACAATAAATGCGCCTTTTATTGGCCCAAAACCTTATATAGAGAGATAGGTCTATATGGCAGCTATATCCAAATCTGAACCGATTTGGACCAAGTTGAAGAAAAATGTCGAAGTGCCTAATACAACTCATTGTCCCCACTTTCGGCGAACACGTACAACAAATGAGCCTTCTATGGGCTCAAAACCTTAAATCGAGATATCGGTCTATATAGCAGCCATATCCAAATCTGGACCGATCTGCACCAAATTGAAGAAGTATGTCGAAAGGCCTAACACAACTAACTAACACTGTCCCAAATTTCGGCATCATCGGACAATAAATGCGGCCTTTATGGGCCTAAGATCTTAAATCGAGAGATCGGTCTATATGGCAGCCATATCCAAATCTGGACCGATCTAGGTCAAATTTCAGAAAGATATCGAGTGGCCTAACACAAGTCACTGTCTAAAATTTTAGCAAAATCGGAAAATAAATGCGCCTTTTATAGGCCTAAGACCCCAAATCGGGAGATCGGGCTATATGGCAGCTATATCCAAATCTGGACCGATCCGGGCCAAATTGAAGAAGCATGTCGAAGGTCCTATCACAACTCACTATCTTAAATTTCGTCGAAATCGGACAATAAATGCGCCTTTCACGGCACCAAAACCTTCCAGCGAGAGATCGGTCTATATGGCAGCTATATCCATATCTAGACCAATTTGGGCCAAATTGAAGAAGCATGTCGAAGGTTCTAACACAATTCACTATCCCAAATTTCGGTGCCATCGGACAATAAATGCGCCTTTCATGGGCACAAGACCTCAAATCGAGAGATCGGTCTATATGGCAGCTATATCCAAATCTGGACCGATCTGATCCATATTGCAGAAGTATGTCAAGGGGCTTAACCTTACTCACTTTCCCAAATTTCGGCGACATCGGACAATAAATGCTGTGTTTATGGGCCCCAAACCTTAAATCGAGAGATTGGTCAATATGGCAGCTATATACAAATCTGAACCGATCAGGGCCAAATTGAAGAAGTATGTCGAAGGGCTCAACGCAACTCACTGTCCCAAATTTCAGCAAAATCGGATAATAAATGTGGCTTTTATGGGTCCAAAACCTTAAATCGAGAGATCGGTCTATATAGCAGCTATATCCAAATCTGGACCGATCTGGGCCAAATTGGAGAACCATGTCGAGTGGCCAAACATAACTTACTGTCCCAAATTTCAGCAAAATCGTATAATAAATGTGGCTTTTATGGGCTTAAGACCCTAAATCGACGGATCGGTCTATATGGCAGATATATCCAATTTTGGACTGATCTGAGCCAAATTGTAGAAAGATGTTGAGGGGCTTAATTTAATACACTGCCCCAAATTGCACCAAAATCGGATGATAAATGTGGCTTCTATGGGCCTAAGACCCTTAATCGGCGGATCGGTCTATATGGGGGCTATAACAAGATATAGTCCGATATAGTCCATCTTGAAACTTAATCTGCTTATGGACATAAAAAGAATCTGTGCAAAGTTTTAGCAGAACTTCTCTCTTTTTTAAGACTGTAGCGTGATTTCAACAGACAGGCGGACGGACATGGCTAGATCGTCTTAGATTTCTACGCTGATCAAGATTATATATACTTTATAGGGTCGGAAATGGATATTTCGATGTGTTTCAAACGGAATGTCAAAATGAATATACCCCCATCCTTAGGTGGTGGGTATAAAAAAACGATAGATCGACTTTCAGCACAGAAAGGATATGGGGATAGACGGCCATGGCTAGGCCGAGTCAACAGAAAATTTCTGAGTCGAACTTCACATTTCACATCACAGCCACAGTAGTGGTGGCTGTGATAAAATGGCACAACTATGCCAAGTACTGTTCAAATCGATCTATTACCTGATATAGCTCCTATATAAACCGATCTCCCGATTTGACTTTTTGAGCCTTAGGAAGCCGCAATTTTTAGCTGAAACTTTGCACATAGTGCTGTGTTACGACTTCCAACAACTGTGCCAAGTATGGGCCATATCTGTCTATAACCTGATATAGCTTCCATATAAACCGATCTCCCGATTTGACTTCTTGAAACCTTACAAGCCCCAATTGTTGTCCGATTTTGCTGAAATTTGGCATGTGGTGTTCTGTTAAGACTTCAAATAACTGTGCCATTTACGGTCCAAATCGGTCTATAACCTGATATAGCCCCATATAAACCGATCTCCCGACTGGACTTCTTGAAACCTCACAAGCCCCAATTTTTGTCCGATTTGGCTGAAATTTTGCATGTAGTGTTCTGTTATGACTTCCAACAACTGTGCCAAGTATGGGCCATATCTGTCTATAACCTGATATAGCTTCCATATAAACCGATCTCCCGATTTGACTTCTTGAAACCTTACAAGCCCCAATTGTTGTCCGATTTGGCTGAAATTTTGCATGCGGTCTTCTGTTACGACTTCCCACAACTGTGCCAAGTACGGTCCATATCTGTCTATAACCTGATATAGCTCCCATATAAACCGATCTCCCGATTTGACTTCTTGAAACCTTACAAGCCCCATTTGTTGTCCGATTTGGCTGAAATTTGGCATGTGGTGTTCTATTATGACTTCCAACAACTGTGCCATGTACGGTCCAAATCGGTCTATAACCTGATATAGCTTCTGTATAAACTGGTCTCTCGATTATATTTGTTCGGTTCCTAGAAGCTTTAATTTTGCTGCTTTGACAGAAGTTTGATATGTAGAATAAAATTATGGCCCTCAACTAAATTTTTGGCATTATCTTAGCCGATCTTAGCACGCTTTTATTTTTTCTTTCCTAATTTCATATTCATTGCCCTATTCATTTGCTAGCCTTCGGTCTTAAATGGGCTAGTTGGTAAACCTTCGGCTCCTGGGGCTTTAAAACATTTCAGTCTGGTTGCTGCCATGACAAGGTGATCATTGGAAATTAGTATTGGGGTATATCATCGGATACCAATACATTCACAAATTAGTACTTGAATTGTTTCTTTTGCATTTTGCCCCCATTTAAGGGATTTTTTTGGGTTATTTCCTCCAATTTTTGGTTATTGACCAACCTCTACACCCATAGTCACTCCTCAGCAATCGCTGATGCTTATCTGTAACGATTATATGTCTGTCTATCAACAACAGCTTGCCTTACAATATGAAAAAGAACCCTTAAATCAACAAACTTTGCCGACCCAGTTTCACGGCACCCACACACAGATAAGTCTTCACACTCATTTTCAATTACCCCATTTTTTCCGAAACTTCATAGATTTTTTTTTTTTCAATATTAAAATTTCATTAGTGAATACAAATTCATTTAGGATTAAAAAGAAGAAAATTCATTTCAGGCAGGAAGGACACACATTAAGATATCCTTGAGAAATTAGAGCACATTAGATGGAGAGGCTATGGGAAAGCAACAGTAATGGCAACTCAACTACAACGACATTGACAAGGCTCAAGTCATTCAATGTGAGATGGGCATACAATTTTTTTTTTTTTTACTCGAAAGCAAACACACAAACCCCCCACACATACACACATAGACATTCACGCTTACATTCATAAACCAAGGAAAGCCTCCTTTCAATTTCAATGGGGGGGGGGGGGGGGAGATGTGATGAAAATGAAACAAGGCGACCTACTTTCGTCTGTCCCACATGTTCGACACTGGAATTGTGTAAATGTGAGTGGCATCAAGAACATGCACACACACACACACACACACACACACTACAACTAACAGCAGCACTGCTACAACTAACAGACAGAGACTCACTCAATGCAAGTCAAAAATTTACTACGTCGTTTCGAAAATAACAGCCTTGTAACAATTTAATTAACAAAAAAACAGGCAAAAACGACCGAAAAACGCCATCAACAACAACAACAACAACAGCAACCATGACAAATTTACGAAAAGGCCACTAAAACAAGCAAATGGTAAAAAATAAGGTTTATGTGTCAAATACAGGCTAACGGATAGACAAACTCAGAGCCCAGACTGGGCCATCAACCAGCAAAGTCCAAAGTCCAACTGTAAGTTACTATTATCCCTTCCTTGCCCCTCCTAATCCACACGGTTGCATGCTCCTCCATCGCCAAGATGGAATGCATGAACCGGGAGAATGTTCGTTTTTTCTTTGCACAACCTCTGGCTTAGAGTAAAGTGCAGCATATGACAGATGGCTGACATGCCTGCTGCAAGCAACAAACCAGTCGCACTTAGCCAAACTGTAGTAGTAACGATGTGTTTTTTTTTTTCTGAACACAAAAATTCTATAACAACACAAAATCGATGATTGTTCGGGAAAATGCCAGAGAGCATGCACTTATTGTGGCAAACAAGGAAGACTAAAAACATATGCACACCAAAGAGGAATAGTGGTAAGCTCTACTGCTGCCACTGCAACGAACAAGTGGTCGTAGAGAGAATCGGAAGAAATGGAAGATGGATGTAAAAAATAGAAGGTTCTACGGGAAGATACAACCAAAGGGTTAAACTCAACCCACATACAGTGAGCCATAAGGCTAAAGCATAGCTTATTCCCCTCTTCAAAAGTACATGGGTAAGTTTTACCATGACAAATGACAACATTATTGCAAATTACCCAAAATCTGAAGAACATATATATGGGAGCTATATCTAAATCTGAACCGATTTCCAGCAAACTCCTCAGATATTGTGGTAGTGGTCAAGGAAAGCGTTGTGCAAAATTTGGGCAAGATTCTTCAATGAATGCGCTGGCAATGGCTCCAGGAGTGAAAATCGGACGATATACATATATGACAGCTATATATAAATCTGAACCGATTTCTATGAAATTCACCAGCGATGTTGAGAGTCATAAGAAACTCCTTCTTGCCAAATTTCGATAGAATCGGAGAACAAATGAGCACTTTATTGCAATATTTTCTCAAAATCGGACGAACATATATATGGGAGCTATATCTAAATTTGAACCGATTTCTATGAAATTCACCAGCGATGTTGAGAGTCATAAGAAAATCCTTCCTGCCAAATTTCGAGAGAATCGGAGAACAAATGAGCACTTTATTGCAATATTTTTCAAAATCGGACGATCACATATATGGGAGCTATATCTAAATCTGAACCGATTTCTATGAAATTAACCAGCAATGTTGAGAGTCATAAGAAAATCCTTTCTGCCAAATTTCGAGAGAATTGGAGAACAAATGAGCACTTTATTGCAATATTTTCTCAAAATCGGACAAACATATATATGGAAGCTATATTTAAATCTGAACCGATTTCTATGAAATTCACCAGTAATGTCGAGAGTCATAAGAAAATCCTTCCCGCCAAATTTCGAGAGAATCAGAGAACAAATGAGCACTTATTGCAATATTTTTTCAAAATCGGACAAACATATATATGGGAGCTATATCTAAATCTGAACCGATTTCCGGCAAACTTTTCAGATATTGTAGAATTCGTCAAGGAAAGCGTTGTGCAAAATTTTGGGAAGATTGGTCAATAAATGCGCTTGCAGTGGCTTTAGAAGTGAAAATCGGGCGATATATGTATATATGAGAGCTATATCTAAATCTGACCCGATGTTGTTGCAATTCAACAGCAAAATCGAGAATCAAAAGAAAATCCTTCCTGCCAAATTTCGAGTGAATCGGTTAACAAATGACCATTATATTGCATTATTACTGCAAATCGGACGAACATATATATGGGAGCTATATCCAAATCTCAACCGATTTCCAGCAAACTTCTTAGACATTGTGGTAGTCATCGGAAAAAGCGCTGCACAAAATTTTGGCAAGATTGGTCAATAAATGCGCTTGCAGTGGCTTTAGAAGTGCAAATCGGGCGATATCCATATACGGCAGCTATATCTAAATCTGAACCGATTTCTATGAAATTCACCAGTAATGTTGAGAATCAAGAGAACATCCTTCCTGCTAAATTTCGAGAGAATCGGTTAAAAAATGAGCAATTAATTGCATTATTTCTCAAAATCGGACAAAAATATATATATGGGAGCTATATCCAAATCTGAACCGATTTTTTCCAATTTCAATAGGCTTCGTCTCTAGGCCGAAAAATATGCCTGCACCAAATTTGAAGACGATCGGATGAAAACTGCGACCTGTAGTTTGTACACAAATTAACAGGGATAGACGGTCTGTCCATGTTGACAGACGGACAGACAGACAAACGGACTTGGCTAAATCGAATCAGAAAATGATGCTGAGTCCATCGGTATACTTATCAATGGGTCTTTCTCTCTTCCTTCTGGGAGTATAAAAACAAGTAAAAGTGTGCTAAGTTCGGGCGGGCCGAATCCTGGAAACCCACCACCATGAATTCCGTCCGTCCGTCTGTCGAAAACACGCTAACTTTCGACGGAGTAAAGCTATCCGCTTGGAATTTTACACAAATACTTCCTATTAGTGTAGGTTGGTTGGGATTGTAAATGGGCCATATCGGTTCATGTTTTGATATAGCTACCATATAAACCGATCTGGGATCTTGAATTTTTGAGCCTCTAGAGTGCGCAATTCTTATCCGATTGGAATGAAATTTTGCACGACGTGTTTCGTTATGATATCCAAAAACTGCGCTAAGTATGGTTCAAATCGGTTTATATCCTGATATAGCTGTCATATAAACCGATCTTGGGTCTTGACTTCTTGTGCCTCTAAAGGGCGCAATTCTTATACGATTGGAATGAAATTTTGCAATACATCTTTTGTTATGATATCCAACAACTGTGCCTAGTATGGTTCTAATCGGATCGGTTCATAACCTGATATAGCTGCCATGTAAACCGATCTTGGGTCTTGACTTCTTGAGCCTCTAGAGGGCGCAATTCTTATCCGATTGAAATGAAATTTTGCTCGACGTGTTTTGTTATGATATCCAAAAACTGTGCCAAGTATGTTTTAAATCGGCCCATAACCTGATATAGCTGCCATATAAACCGATCTTGGGTCTTGACTTCTTGAGCCTCTAGAGGGCGCAATTCTCGTCCGATTTCACTAAAATTTTGCACGTTGTGTTTTGGTATCACTTCTAACAACTGCGCTAAGTATGGTTCAAATCGATCCATAGCGTGATATAGCTGCCATATAAACCGATCTTAGGTCTTGACTTCTTGAGCCACTAGAGGGCGCAATTCTTATCCGATTGAAATGAAATTTTGCTCGACGTGTTTTGTTATGATATCCAAAAACTGCGCTAAGTATGGTTCAAATCGGTTCATAACCTGATATAGCTTTCATATAAACCGATCTTGGGTCTTGACTTCTTAAGCCTCTAGAGGGCGCAATTCTTATCCGATTGGAATGAAATTTTGCTCGACGTGTTTTGTTATGATATCCAAAAACTGTGCCAAGTATGGTTCAAATCTGTCCATAACCTGATATAGCTGTCATATAAACCGATCTTGGGTCTTGACTTCTTGAGCCTCTAGAGGGCGCAATTCTTGGAATGAATACGTCTTTTGTTATGATATCCAACAACTGTGCCTAGTATGGTTCAAATCGGTTCATAATCTGATATAGCTGCCATATAAACCGATCTGGGATCTTGACTTTTAGAGCCTCTAGAGGTCGCAATTATTATCCGATTTGCCTGAAATTTTGTACAACGGATCCCCTCATGACCATCACCATGCGTGTTTATTATGGTCTGAATCGGTCTATAGTCTGTAGAGCTCCCATATAATCGATCTTTCTTTTTTTTTTCTTTTTAGGCCCTCAAAAGGCTCAATTCTTATTCGAATTGGCTGACATTTTACACAGGCCTCCAACATATATCTTGATATAGCTCTTAGAGCAGAGCAAATCTTTTCTTATATCCTTTTTTGCCTAAGAAGAGATGCCGGGAAAAGAACTCGACAAATGCGATCCATGGTGGAGGGTGTATAAGATTCGGCCGGACGAACTTAGCACGCTTTTACTTGTTTTAATTTAATTTATTGCACTGAGTTTCCCTCTTCATTTTTTCCAAGTGTATTGAAAGAGAAAACCCTATTTAGATGTTTCCATAATCCCACATTAAAATTTGCGTTTTAGTTTATTTCGCATATAAAAAAAAAATATAAGCCTACGACGTAAATTGAAAAACGATACTAAAATTTCGTAGACATGGCGTACTATTTTCTAGAAAAAGGTCACAACCAGCCATGACACCACAAAACGAAAAGAAGCACCCAAACTACACTTCAAAACAAATAAAATTGCCCTTTTCTTTGTGATAAAGCGCGGGGGGGGGGGGGGAGGGTACCTCCGTTGTTCTCTTTCTCCATCGTCTTCTTAAGCCCTATGTTGTTTGCGTGTTTGCCTACGAATGCTACTTAGGCCTAAAATGTGTCTGTGTTAGTGGCGAGTGCGGTGGAAGGAAGGTTGACCCACAAACTAATGGCATTTGTGTAGGTGTGCTGTTGGTAGAAGAGACCGGATGCATTGTGCGGCCATTGCAGTCAATTTACACGCCAAGTGCAATTTCTACAGCCAACGAAATGTGAATGTGATGGGCAAAAGGTTCGTGAGCAGAGACATACACCATCAGCCCAAACCCCCCCACAGAGTACAAAGAGGAGATGCATTTCTCACAAATGGGTGAATGGGCTCATAACTGGGTGTGTGTGTGTCTGTGTGTCATTGCGTTTAGGCAAAAGGGGGTCTGTTTGTTTTCGTTTTTTTTTAAGCCTACGGGGAAAAGGGAAATTCGAAGGGTACCAAGGGGGCCCCCACTACACGTGCCACATTTGTTGATGTTGCTGTGCTTTTTTCGAGTGCATTTTAGTTTGCCTTCTTTATTTTGTGGATATTCATGGTTGTTGTTTTTAAGGCTTTTTGCATGTTTGATATTTAAGTTGAGCAAACTACGACAAAACCATTTAGTCGCTCGTTGGTGGTTTCACAGAGCGCTCTTGAACTTGAAAACATTAAAGAAAAGACAACAAAACAAAAGACCAACTCACACATAACCAAAACCACATAGTACTACACTCCGATAATCCAACAAAAAAAATATTTAAAAAAAAACCTAAATAAAGTTACGCAAAAGAAAACAACAAAAGTGATTAAAATTTCTTGTGAAAAAAAAAAATTAGTAAAAAATCTCAAAACAATCAAAAACAAAACATTAAAAATAATTATTATTGTCAAATAAAAAATGTATTAAAAAAAACAAATCAAGTCCAAGCGGCGGCAATTTGAAGTGCATCTCAGAGAGCCAGAAGCAGCACGACAAAAAACCAAATAAACAAACAAAACGCAATAATCAAAATAAACAAAAAAAAATATCAACTACAACAACAACGCATCACACTCCAAGCAAGTGGGGTCGTGCTTTCATGTTTTATTTAATCAAGCATCGTAAATTATTATCACAGCAATTGAAAAATCGCATTTTTTTTTTGGACATTTCCGTAAGGCATTTGCATGCCAAAAGTGTTTGACCCACTAAAGAATCTCTACTGGCAGACGGAGAAAAAAAAAATATCACCAAAACATTTGTCAGTGCAACTGATTCCAAATCAATTTGGCTAATTGCGTCTGAAGAGAAAAATTGGAAAGCAGGCAATTTTATTTCCAACACAGCCAGCAGCCAGTCATTTAAAGGATTAAATGTTGGGCTATGGATTATCATGTAAGCTTTTTATGACTAATTCTATATTTTTTAAGAAAAACTAAATAAAAATTAAAAAAATTACTAACTTCTATATCCACCAATATCGGCCCTTCTCTTTGCTAAGAGATGTGCAATTGCGTTGTGAGTTGTCGTTTCTTACGGGAATCACGTGCGAGTCACGTGATTCGTGAGCGAGATCAAGACTCAGGAGAAAAGTCTAAACTCTCCAGAAAATGACGCCTCACGAGAAAACATCATGACTCACGAGAAAGATCATGACTCATGAGATAAATCAGGACTCACAAAAAAATCACGTCTCGCAAGAAAATCGCGACTCGCGATAAATAAAAATTACAACACACGAGAAAAAAAAACACTTCTTACGATGAAAAATCACGGCTCGCGAGATAATCATGACTAACAAGTAAAAGCGTGCTAAGTTCGGCCGGGCCGAATCTTATATACCCTCCACCAAGGAACGCATTTGTCGAGTTCTCTTCCCGGCATCTCCTCTTAGGCAAAAAAGGATATAAGAAGAGATTTTCTCCGTTATTAGAGCGATATCAAGATATGGTCCGGTTTGGATCACAATTAAATAATATGTTGGAGACCTGTGTAAAATGTCAGCCAATTCGAATAAGAATTGCGCCCTTTGGGGGCTCAAGAAGTAAAATAGAGAGATCGATTTATATGGGAGCTGTATCGGGCTATAGACCGATTCAGATCACAATAAACACGTATGTTGATGGTCATGAGAGGATCAGTCGTACAAAATTTCAGGGAAATCGGATAATAATTGCGCACTCTAGAGGCTCAAAAAGTCAAGATCCCAGATCGGTTTATATGGCAGCTATATCAGGTTATGGACCGATTTGAACCATACTTGGCAAAGTTGTTGGATATCATAACGAAATACTTCGTGCAAAAATTCATTCAAATCGGATATGAATTGCGCCCTCTAGAGACTCAAGAAGTCAAGACCTAAGATCGGTTTATATGGCAGCTATATCAGGTTATGGACCGATTTGAACCATACTTGGCACAGTTGTTGGAAGTCATGACGAAACACCTTATGCACAATTTCAGCCAAATCGAATGGGAATTGCGCCCTCTAGAGGCTCAAAAAGTCAAGATCCCAGATCGGTTTATATGACAGCTATATCAGGTTATAGACCAATCTCAACCATACTTAGCACAGTTGTTGAAAATCATAAAAAAAGCACCTCAGGCAAAATTTCAGCCAAATCGGATAAGAATTGCGCCCTGTAGAGGCTCACGAAGTCAAGATCCAAGATCGGTATATATGGCAGCTATATCAAAACATGGACCGATATAGTACATTTACAATCCCAACTGACCTACACTAATAAGAAGTATTTGTGCAAAATTTTAAGCGGCTAGCTTTACTCCTTCGAAAGTTAGCATGCTTTCGACAGACAGACGGACGGACGGAAAGACGGCCATACGGACGGACATGGCTAGATCGACATAAAATGTCATGACGATCAAGAATATGTATACGTTACGGGGTCTAAGACGAATATTTCGAGGAGTTACAAACAGAATGACGAAATTAGTATACCCCCATCCTATGGTGGAGGGTATAAAAACACTATCACTCAATAGTGTCGTTTTACAACATATCCTACTTTGTGAACTGCCCTTGTATCAATGTGAACACCCCTTTATTTAAGACCATATGTTGGATTAGTTAAATCAGCTGAATTGCCATATGATTACAATTGTTCTTTATTATACCCACCGTCGAGGGATGGGAGGGATTAATTTTGTCATTCTGTTTTCAACACATCGAAATATGAATTTCCGCACCTATCCTATATGTAGAATTCAATTTGTGTTTGTTTGTCGGTTTGAACCGACTACCTTCAAAATTTTCACAAATTGTGTAGGTTGGTCTGGAAGGAAACATAGGCTATACATAGGCTACATAGGCAAAAATATATAATATTTTTGATATCGGAAGGGGGGCGGACCCTTCCCCTTACCCTAAAAGTACTATCCAAAAATAAAAGTGGACCGATCGGGACAATATGGGATTAAAATTAGAGGTATTCAAGATTAGAGTACGAATTTCATAATAAAAGTTGGGTCCAAGTACATGGGGGGCCGCCCCGGCCCCAGAACCGTCATAAAATAGGTTTATTTGACAATCATGGCAATATGGGACTCAAATGAAAGGTATACGGGAGTAGACTCAAAAACGGCTTAGCCGATTACCTTCAAAATTTTCACAAATTGTGTAGGTTGGTCTGAAAGGAAACATAGGCTATATAATTTTTTGATATCGGAAGGGGGGCGGACCCTCCCCCTTACGCCAAAAGTACTATCCAAAAATAAAAGTGGACCGATCGGGACGATATGGGATTCAAATGAAAGGTATTCAAGAGTAGAGTACGAATTTCATAATAAAAGTTGGGTCCAAGTACCTGGGGGGCCGTTCCAGCCCCAAAACCCCTTAATATAGGTTTAATTGACGATCATGACAATATGGGACTCAAATGAAAGGTATTCGGGAGTAGATTACAAATATGGTCAGGAAGTAGAAATAGGCTTTATAATTTATTGATAATGGAAGGGGGTGGACCATTTACCGTTACCCCAAAAACACCAACCAAAATCAAAAGTGGACCGATAAGGACAATATGGGTATCAAAAGAAAAGTATGCGGAAGTAGATTCCGAATCTGGCATACAAATTCATGTCGAAGTATAGGGAGTCACCCCAGCCCCACAAAAACGCCCAAAATGGGCACATTAGCCAATCACGGATATATGGGATTGCAAATGACTTCTACTATGGTCTCCAATATTCAGTTCAATTATGGTCTGAAAGGAACCAACACTTGATATTGGTTCAATAACTTAGCAATTCTTTTCTTTTATCCTTTGTTTGCCTAAAAAGAGATACCGTGGCAAGAGCTCGACAAATGCGATCCATGGTGGAGGGTATGTAAGATTCGGCCAGGCCGAACTTAGCACGCTTTTACTTGTGTTTTTTGTTTGTTTTTGTACCCTACATCACCACTGTGGTACGGGGTAACTTAGTGCATTTGATTGTAACATCCAGCAGGAAGAGAGATAGAGCCATTGATAAGCATACCGATCGACTCAGCTTCACTTTCTGACTCAATTTAGCTATGTCCGTCTGTTTGTCCCTATATCGGCCCATTCATCTTAATTTGTGTACAAAGTACAAAGGTCGCAATTTTCATCCGATCGTCTTCAAATTTGGTACAGGCGTGGCCTAGAGACGAAGCCTATTGAAATTGGAAAAAATCGGTTCAGATTTGGATATAGCTCCCATATATATTTTCGTCTGATTTGGAGTAATATTGCAATAATGTGGTCATTAGTTAACCGATACTCTCGAAATTTGGCAGGAGGGATTTTCTTATGACTCTCAACATTACTGATGAATTTCATAGAAATCCGTTCAGATTAAGATATAGCTGCCATATATGTATGTCGCCCGATTTTCACTCCCAAAGCCACTGCAAGCGCATTGTTTGCTCAAACTTGCCAAAATTTTGCACAACGCTTTCCTCGACGACTACCACAATATCTGAGAAGTTTTCTGGAAATCGATTCAGATTTAGATATATCTCCCATATATATGTTCGTCCGATTTTGAGAAATATTCCATTAGAATGCTCATTTGTTCTCCGATTCTCTTGAAATTTGGCAGGAAGGATTTCCTTATGACTCTCAACATTACTGGTGAATTTCATAGAAATCGGCTAAGATTTAGATATAGCTATCATATATATATATATCGCCCGATTTTCACTCCTAGAGCCACTTCAAGCGAATTTTTTGCTCAATCTTGCCAAAATTTTGCGCAACGCTTTCCTCGATAACTACCACAATATCTGAGAAGTTTCCTGGAAATCGGTTCAGATTTAAATATAGCTCCCATATATATGTTCGTCCGATTTTGAGAAATATTCCATTAGAATGTTCATTTGTTCTCCGATTCTCTCGAAATTTGGCAGGAATGACTTTCTCTTGACTCTCGACATTACTGATGAATTTCATAGAAATCGGTTCAGATTAAGATATAGCTGCCATATATGTATATCGCCCGATTTTCACTCCCAGAGCCACTGCAAGCGCATTTTTTTGCTCAATCTTGCCAAACTTTTGCAAAACGCTTTCCTTGACGACTACCACAATATCTGAGGAGTTTGCTGGAAATCGGTTCAGATTTAGATATAGCTGCCATATATATGTTCGTCCGATTTGGACTAATATTGCAATAGAGTGCTCATTTCTTAACCAATTCTCTCGAAATTTGGCAGGAAAGTTTTTCTCTTGACTCTCTACATTACTGTTGTTTCATAGAAATCGGTTCAGATTAAGATATAGCTGCCATTTATGTATATCGCCCGATTTTCACTCCTAGAGCCACTGCAAGCGCATTTATTGACTAATCTTGCCAAAATTTTGCAAAACGCTTTCCTTGACGACTACCACAATATCTGAGGAGTTTACTGGAAATCGGTTCAGATTTAAATATAGCTGTCATATATATGTTCGTCTGATTTTGAGAAATATTCCATTAGAATGCTCATTTGTTCTCCGATTCTCTTGAAATTCAGCAGGAATGACTTTCTCTTGACTCTCGACATTACTGGTGAATTTCATAGAAATCGGTTCAGATTAAGATATAGCTGCCATATATGTATATCGCCCGATTTTCACTCCCAGAGCCACTGCAAGCGCATTTATTGACTAATCTTGCCAACATTTTGCACAACGCTTTCCTTGACAACTACCACAATATCTGAGGAGTTTGCTGGAAATCGATTCAGATTTAGATATAGCTCCCATATATATGTTCGTCCGATTTTGAGAAACATTCCATTAGAATGCTCATTTGTTCTCCGATTCTCTCGAAATTTGGCAGGAATGACTTTCTCTTGACTCTCGACATTACTAGTGAATTTCATAGAAATCGGTTCAGATTTAGATATAGCTGCCATTTATGTATATCAACCGATTTTCACTCCCAGAGCCACTGCAAGCGCATTTTTTTGCTCAATCTTGCCAAACTTTTGCAAAACGCTTTCCTTGACGACTACCACAATATCTGAGGAGTTTGCTGGAAATCGGTTCAGATTTAGATATAGCTGCCATATATATGTTCGTCCGATTTGGACTAATATTGCAATAGAGTGCTCATTTCTTAACAAATTCTCTCGAAATTTGGCAGGAAGGTTTTTCTCTTGACTCTCTACATTACTGGTGGGTTTCATAGAAATCGGTTCAGATTAAGATATAGCTGCCATTTATGTATATCGCCCGATTTTCACTCTTAGAGCCACTGCAAGCGCATTTATTGACTAATCTTGCCAAAATTTTGCACAACGCTTTCCTTAACGACTACCACAATATCTGAGGAGTTTGCTTGAAATCGGTTCAGATTTAGATATAGCTCCCATATATATGTTCATCCGATTTGCAGTAATATTTCAATAAAATGGTCTTTTGTTAACCGATTTTCTCGAAATTTTGCAGGAGGGATTTCCTCTTGACTCTCAATATTTCTGGGTAATTTCATGGAAATCGGTTCAGATTTAGATATAGCTCCCATATATATGTTCGTCAGATTTTGAGTAATTTGCAATAATTTTGTCAATAGTCAATCGTAGTTCTTACCGTTTGATCATATTTGCTCGAAATGTGTTACGGATTGTTTAGTAACCCATCTGAAAGGCATCCGGCGAGGTCCATCAACATTGGCTCAGAATAAAATATAGCTCCAACTTCGTACTTACAGGCTAGGTGTAGGGTTTCTACAGTCATCAACGCCCGACTCTTACCTTTCCTCTCTGGTTTGGATACACAAAATTGCCGACTTTTAAAAAGCCCGTTTTCCCCCAGAACAAGACCTCGTATGCATTATGTTTATCCAAATTGGCCTGAAATTGCCAATATTTAACATCCAAGAGTAAAAACAAAAAATTAAAGCCATCTGTTATTATTATAGGCTAAAAATCCCTCTCAATTGCAAGTTTTTAATCGTCTATAATACTCTGAAAACTGAAAAACTTTATCATCCAGTGCATCCAAGCATCCAAAATTATTTAAATTTTTTTATCAATTTACAAAAGCTTTACAGGATTCGATTAGACTTGTAAGCCATTCATAGTTGTTGTTTACATTTTAACGCGCTCAATTTGTTTCAATGTTTGTATTGAAAATTACTCACTCACTCACTCACACACACACACACACACATGATTCTGTATTGCGTTCAAGTGTACTTGGTAGCGTATGAGTAATGCCAATGCTAGATTTCTAGCGCGTTTATTTGTATTCGTGAACATGTGTGAACATGCGGGTTTTTGTACTTTTTTTCTATTAATCACAATTGTTTTGTTTATAGGTTTCTGGTTTTTCAGCTATTTTAGAAGAAAAAAGAAACAACAACAATGCCAAAAATAAAACAAAAACAAGCCATCTCGTATTTCCCATAAAAATGCATTTCATAATTATTTTTAAAATGCTTGCCTTATTTTATCACTGCATGTGTAGAAAAAAACACTTGAGGTTCAAGGCATTATCATCGTCATCACCACAATCGTCATCATCATCATCATCATCATCATCATTTGTTATTAATATTGAATTAAATGGCGCTTGAACAAAACAGCCTCGCCATTGTGACGTTATGTGAAGTGAAGTGCATTGAAGTGATTAATCACTTGATCGTGCCAAATTTATAATCAATCACAAGAACTTGAATACTTCTATTCGATATGCAAAACAAAAGCAAAGAAAAAAAAAACACACAAAAATTAAACATTGAGTTTACAAAATCGAAATAGAGTTTAGAAACTCAATTTTAGCCTTCAATTTAAGCATAAAAATTGGCCAATGACAATTTTAATGACATGGCGAAAATTACGTGATACCTAACTACCGAGGTGTAGGGTATTATGCGTTCATGGTTTTATTAGGAACGTCGTATAGAGGAGAAAAAAAACACCATGGATCGCATTTGTCGAGTTATTTTCCCTGCATCTCTTCTTAGGCAAAAAAGGATATAAGAAAAGATTTTCTCTGCTATTAGAGCGATATCAAGATATCGGACTTGGACCACAATTAAATTATATGATGTGTAAAATGTCAGCCAATTCGAATAAGAATTGCGCCCTTTGGGAGCTCAAGAAGTAAAATAGAGAGATCAATTTATGTGGGAGCTGTATCAGGCTAAAGACCGATTCAGACCATAATTAACACGTATGTCGATGGTCATGAGAGGATCCGTCGTACAAATTTCAGGCAAATCGGATAATAATTGCGACCTCTACAGGCTCAATAAGTCAAGACCCATGATCGGTTTATATGGCAGCTATATCAGGTTATGTACCGATTTGAACCATACTTGGCACAAATGTTGTATATCATGACAAAATACTTGGTGCAACAATTCATTCAAGTCGGATAAGAATTGCGCCATCTGGAAGCTCAAGAAGTCAAGTCCCCAGATCTGTTTATATGATAGCTATGTCAAAACATTGGCCGATATGGCCCATTTACAATCCTAACCGACCTACACTAATAAGAAGTATTTGTGCAAAATTTCAAGCGGGTAGCTTTACTCCTTCGAAAGTTTGCATGCTTTCAACAGACAGACGGACGGACGGACGGACAGACAAAAGACATGGCTAGATCTACTTGAAATGACATGACGATCAAGAATATAAAGTCCTACTGCCAAATTTCAGCCAAATCGGGTGAAAACGGTGGTTTCTATAGGCTCAAGAACTTTAATCCGGGAATAGGTTTATATGGGGGGGGAATTCCAGTTTATTGACCGACTCAAATCATACTCGGCACTGATGTTGGAAGTAAGAACGGAAGTGCTTGTGTTAAATTGCAGGCAAATCGGATGAAAACTTAGGCTTCTTTAACCTGATGTAGCTCCATCTGTCTGTCTGTCCGTCTGTCTGTCTGTCCGTCCGTCTGTCCGTCCGCCTGTCTGTCCGTCTGTCTGTCCATCTGTCTGTCCGTCCGTCTGTCCGTCCATCTGTCTGTCCGTCCGTCCGTCTGTCTTTCTGTCTCTCTGTCTGTCCTTGTGTCTGTCCGTCCGTCTGTCTGTCCGTCTGTCTGTCCATCTGTCTGTCCGTCCGTCAGTCTATCCATCTGCCTGTCCGTCTGTCTGTCTGTCCGTCCGTCTGTCTGTCCGTCCGTCAGTCTGTCCATCTGTCTGTCCGCCCGTTTGTCTGTCCGTCCGTCTGTCTGTCCATCTGCCTGTCCGTCCGTCTGTCTGTCCGTCCGTCTGTCTGTCCATCTGTCTGTCCGTCCGTCTGTTCGTCCGTCCGTCTGTCTGTCTGTCTGTCCGTCTGTCTGTCTGTCTGTCTGTCCCTGTTAATTTGTGTACAAAGTACAGGTCGCAGTTTTCATCTGATCGTCTTCAAATTTGGTGCAGGCATGTTTTTCGGCCTAGAAACAAAGCCTATTGAAATTGGAAAAAATCGGTTCAAATCTGGATATAGCTTCCATATATTTGTTCGTCCGATTTTCGGTAATAATGCAATAAAATGGTCATTTGTTAACCGATTCTCTCGAAATTTGGCAGGAGGGATTTTCTCTTGACTCCCAATATTATTGGTGAATTTCACGGAAATCGGTTCAGATTTAGATCTAGCTCTCATATATATATATGTCGCCCGATTTTCACTCCTAGAGCCACTGCAAGCGCATTTATTAAACAATCTTGGCAAATTTTTGCACAACGCTTTCCTTGACGACTACCACAATATCTGAGAAGTTTGCTGGAAATCGGTTTAGATTTAGATATAGCTCCCATATATATGTTCGTCCGATTTTCAGTAATAATGCAATAAAATGGTCATTTGTTAACCGATTCTCTCGAAATTTGGCAGGAGGGATTTTCTCTTGACTCCCAATATTATTGGCGAATTTCACGGAAATCGGTTCAGATTTAGATATAGCTCTCATATATATATGTCGCCCGATTTTCACTCCTAGAGCCACTGCAAGCGCATTTATTAAACAATCTTGGCAAATTTTTGCACAACGCTTTCCTTGACGACTACCACAATATCTGGGAAGTGTGCTGGAAATCGGTTTAGATTTAGATATAGCTCCCATATATATGTTCGTACGATTTTCAGTAATAATGCAATAAAATGGTCATTTGTTAACCGATTCTCTCGAAATTTGGCAGGAGGGATTTTCTCTTGACTCCCAATATTATTGGCGAATTTCACGGAAATCGGTTCAGATTTAGATATAGCTCTCATATATATATGTCGCCCGATTTTCACTCCTAGAGCCACTGCAAGCGCATTTATTAAACAATCTTGGCAAATTTTTGCACAACGCTTTCCTTGACGACTACCACAATATCTGGGAAGTGTGCTGGAAATCGGTTTAGATTTAGATATAGCTCCCATATATATGTTCGTACGATTTTCAGTAATAATGCAATAAAATGGTCATTTGTTAACCGATTCTCTCGAAATTTGGCAGGAGGGATTTTTTCTTGACTCCCAATATTATTGGTGAATTTCACGGAAATCGGTTCAGATTTAGATATAGCTCTCATATATATATGTCGCCCGATTTTCGCTCCTAGAGCCACTGCAAGCGCATTTATTGACCAATCCTGCCAAAATTTAGCACAACGCTTTCCTTAACGACTACCACAATATTTGAAAAGTTTGCTGGAAATCGGTTCAGATTTAGATATAGCTCCCATATATATGTTCGTCCGATTTGCAGTAATAATGCAATAAAATGGTCTTGTGTAAACCGATTCTCTCGAAATTTGGCAGGAAAGATTTATTTACGACTCTTCACATTGCTGGTGAATTTCATAGAAATCGGTTCGGATTTAGATATAGCTCTTATATATATATATATATCGTCCGATTTTCACTCCTAGAGCCACTGCAAGGACATTTATTGACCAATCTTGCCAAGATTTTGCACAACGCTTTCCTCGACGACTGCCACAATATACATAGAGTTTGGTCAAAATCGGTTCAGATTTAGATATAGCTACCATATGTATGTTCGTCCGATTTTCTGTAATATTGCAATAAAATTGTCTTTTGTAAACCGATTTTCTCGAAATTTGGCAGGAGGGAGTTTCTCTTGGCTCTCAACATTACTGGTTAATTTCATGGAAATCGGTTCAGATTTACATATAGCTCTCATATATAAATATATCGCCCGATTTTCTCTCCTAGAGCCACTGCAAGCACATTTATTGACCAATCTTGCCAAAATTCTGTACAACGCTTTCCTTGACGACTGCCACAGTATCTGAGAAGTTTGCTCCAAATCGGTTCAGATTTAGATATAGCTCCCATATATATGTTCGTCCGATTTTAAAAAATATTGCAATAAATTGCTCATTTGTTCTCAGATTCTCTCGAAATTTGGCCGGAAGGATTTTCCTATGACTCTCAACATTCCTGGTGAATTTCACAGAAATCGGTTCAGATTTAGATATAGCTCTCATATATGTATATCGCCAGATTTTCACCGCAAGAGCCACTGCAAGGGCATTGTTTGACCAATCTTTTTAAGGTTAAACATCCTTAAGCTAAGTAATTGCTTTACTTAAAATAGAATTTAAAAATGAATGCATCTTCAAATATAGTTCCACAAATCCTAATAGTTAGTATAAAATTATTTTGAATTTAGGTTTAGGGTGTAATAGAGTCGCTTTCACCCGCTCTCTCAAAATGTGTTTTCCCAACTCAATTCATAAAATATTGCTATTGAAATTATCGACTGTTTTTTCTTCGAAAATGATCGTCTCATGTTTCTGATGTTATCTCTATTTTTTTTTGATTTGGTTGTTTTTTGTTTTTTATATCTCCACAAAAAAAAAAAAACAAAAACAATTTTTGCTACAAACTTCGATCAATCAAAGTCCCTTGTGATAAATTTACATGTGTTTAAAAATTGACTTGCATCTTTAATGAACATAAATTGAGGTTAAATCCTTGATTTGATTTGTTTGGTATCATTATCACACTGCTAATGACCCCTTTAAAGTCTTATTAATTATTTTTTAATATTCTTGTTTATGGTGTTTTTTTTTGCCAACAATTTATTAAATTTAATACGCCAGCAAAGCAGCTACTGCAAAAAAAACACAAAACAGACAATAACACAAAAAACAACATTAATTTATTTAATTACACCTGATGCTTAGTTAAATACTTTTTTAAGGGTAATTTTTGTCATCGTTTTTTGTTAATTTAGCATTAAATCGCATTTTGCCACTTTGATTTTGTTTTATCTGCTAGTGCTTGTCCCCCCCCCCCCCCCCCCCCCCCCATTAATGACTTAATTATGAAACTGAACTCAAATTAAAGCCATTTGTGGTACATTTGCAATAATAATTACCAAAAAAAAAAAAAAAAAAAAAAACATTTACAAATGATTTTAGGAGATTAACAACATAATCTTTTAATTTTTTTTAATTTATAGAAAGGCAATTTTTTGGCGAAAAGTTTCACTTTTTACTGCAACAAAATTAAATTTTCTTAATTTTAGTAAAATTTTACTTAAAAAATTTCATGAAACGTACTAAGAATAATCAAAATTTTGAACTTAAAGGGCAACAAATAATTAAACTTTAACCGCAAATTTCTTTGAAGAGAGCCGTTGTACAAAATTTAATTTTCTTAATTTTAGTAAAATTTTACTTAAAAAAAATCGTGAAACGTACTAAGAATAAGCTAAATTTTGAACTTAAAGGGCAAGAAATAATTAAACTTTAACCGCCAATGAAGAGAGCCGTTGTACAAAATTTCAGCCAAAACGGATAATAATAGCGCCCTCTAGAGGCTCAAGAAGTCAAAATCCCAGATCGGTTTATATGGCAGCTATAACAGGTTATGGACAGATTTAAACCATATTTAGCACAGTTGTTGGGAGTCGCAACGAAACGCGCCATGCAAAATTTCAGCTAAATCGTATAAGAATTGCGCCCTCTAGTGGGTCAAGAAATCAAGATCCAAGATCGGTTAATATGGCAGCTATATCAAAATATAAAAATATAAAATATAAAAAGCATAGCTTTATGCGTTCGACCTCTATCGTGATTTCGAAAGACGGAAGGACGGACGGACGGAAGGACGGACGGACGGACGGAAGGAAGGACGGACGGACGGAAGGACGGACAGACGGAAGGACGGACGGACGCAAGAACGGACGGACGGACGCAAGAACGGACGGACGGACGCAAGAACGGACGGACGCAAGAACGGACGGACGGAAGGACGGACGGAAGGACGGACGGAAGGACGGACGGAAGGACGGACGGAAGGACGGACGGAAGGACGGACGGAAGGACGGACGGAAGGACGGACGGAAGGACGGACGGAAGGACGGACGGAAGGACGGACGGAAGGACGGACGGAAGGACGGACGGAAGGACGGACGGAAGGACGGACGGAAGGACGGACGGAAGGACGGACGCAAGGACGGACGGAAGGACGGACGGAAGGACGGACGGAAGGACGGACGGAAGGACGGACGGAAGGACGGACGGAAGGACGGACGGAAGGACGGACGGAAGGACGGACGGAAGGACGGACGGAAGGACGGACGGAAGGACGGACGGAAGGACGGACGGAAGGACGGACGGAAGGACGGAAGGACGGACGGAAGGACGGACGGAAGGACGGACGCAAGGACGGACGCAAGGACGGACGGAAGGACGGACGGAAGGACGGACGGAAGGACGGACGGAAGGACGGACGGAAGGACGGACGGAAGGACGGACGGAAGGACGGACGGAAGGACGGACGGAAGGACGGACGGAAGGACGGACGGAAGGACGGACGGAAGGACGGACGGAAGGACGGACGGAAGGACGGACGGAAGGACGGACGGAAGGACGGACGGAAGGACGGACGGAAGGACGGACGGAAGGACGGACGGAAGGACGGACGGAAGGACGGACGGAAGGACGGACGGAAGGACGGACGGAAGGACGGACGGAAGGACGGACGGAAGGACGGACGGAAGGACGGACGGAAGGACGGACGGAAGGACGGACGGAAGGACGGACGGAAGGACGGACGGAAGGACGGACGGAAGGACGGACGGAAGGACGGACGGAAGGACGGACGGAAGGACGGACGGAAGGACGGACGGAAGGACGGACGGAAGGACGGACGGAAGGACGGACGGAAGGACGGACGGAAGGACGGACGGAAGGACGGACGGAAGGACGGACGGAAGGACGGACGGAAGGACGGACGGAAGGACGGACGGAAGGACGGACGGAAGGACGGACGGAAGGACGGACGGAAGGACGGACGGAAGGACGGACGGAAGGACGGACGGAAGGACGGACGGAAGGACGGACGGAAGGACGGACGGAAGGACGGACGGAAGGACGGACGGAAGGACGGACGGAAGGACGGACGGAAGGACGGACGGAAGGACGGACGGAAGGACGGACGGAAGGACATGTCCGTCCTTCTGTCCGTCTGTCTGTTGAAATCACGCTACAGTCTTCAAAAATAGAGATATTGAGCTGAAACTTTGCACAGATTCTTTTTTTTTTGTCCATAAGCAGGTTAAGTTCGAAGATGGGCTATATCGGACTATATCTTGATATAGCCCCCATATAGACCGATCCACCGATTTAGGGTCTAAGGCCCATAAAAGCCACATTTATTATCCGATTTTGCTGAAATTTGGAACAGTGAGTTGTGTTAGGCCCTTCGGCATCCTTCATTAATTTGGCCCAGATCGGTTCAGATTTGGATATAGCTGCCATATAGACCGATCTTCCGATTTAGGGTCTTAGGCCCACAAAAGCCACATTAATTATCCGATTTGGCTGAAATTTGGGACAGTGAGTTGTGTTAGGCCCTTCGACATCCTTCGACAATTTGGCTCAAATCGGTCCAGATTTGGATATAGCTGCCATATAGACCGACCCGCCGATTTAGGGTCTAAGACCCATAAAAGCCACATTTATTATCCGATTTGGCTGAAATTTGGGACAGTGAGTTGTGTTGGGCCCTTCGGCATCCTTCGTTAATTTGACCCAGATCGGTGCACATTTGTATATAGCTGCCATATAGACCGATCCTCCGATTTAGGGTCTTAGGCCCACAAAAGCCACATTTATTATCCGATTTGGCTGAAATTTGGGGGAGTGAGTTGTGTTAGGCCCTTTAACATCCTTCGTCAATTTGGCCCAGATCGGTGCACATTTGGATATAGCTACCATATAGACCGATCCCTCGATTTAAAGTTTTGGGTCCATAAAAGCCACATTAACTTTCCGATTTGGCTGAAATTTGGGACGGCTAGGATGAGACGACCTTTCTCTAAGGACATAAATTAATGAAATTTTCTTAATGACACACTTAATACTAAATGATCGGTCGCCAGAAGTTGCAGGCCCAATCTCTCTCGGTGATCTATGGATATATGGCGTTAATCTGGTTATAAACTACTGCCACTATAAGACACGAGGGTAGAAGCAAGTCCATTCTTTTCCGGGGATCTTTTGATATACGGGGTTGTTCCAACTGTATCCACTACCTTCTTTTCTCTTTATCTGTGACTTGGAGTTTCCACCTTTTTTCGCCTAAACTGCCCCAACTCTGACTGGGTTATCACAAAAGGCCAAAACAGACTACGAGTGAAACCCCCCATTCAACCTTACCAAGTCGAATATTTTACACAAAGTAATTTTCTAAATAATCCAAAAAAATTTTATGTTTGTTAAGTATGTTCATACCTAATTCCACTTTGGCTTATACAAATTTCATTTTCTTTGATTTTAGTTTCATAGAAAGTTGCAGAGATTCAGAGACACCATATCTTAGCCATAATTTTCAACTTTGCCTTTATCTTTGAACATATTTGAGCTAAATTCTCCAACATATTTTGTGTGTATGTATGTGCAAATCTTTGTTTTGGCGAAATCATTAAAATTAATTTTTTAAGTGATTGCTGTATTTTTATGGGGGGGAAATTCTTAAAAAAAAATGTTGCTGAATTCGAAATTAGTTGTTAGGTTTTGATTTTTTGCCATTTGCAAAGCTTTGATTTCATCTTCGAAAGTTATGCACAATCGAATTCCTCATATCAAACGTTTGATAAGAATTTAATGGTGGCTGCGAAGTGTTCGTCTGACGCGCCGAAGATGACATTCTCAGCCAAGCTTCCTAAAAATAACAAAAAAAAAAAAAATAGTTTTATTACCCCATGGACATTTAGCCATTGGATTTCTGACAAATCACTTCGTTTTAATAAATGAAGAGACAAACATTTATAAATCATTTGTTTTGTCGTCCGTTGGATTTCATGGATTTGTCATTAACAAAAGACAAACTTTATTTTGATTCATTCATATGTAAATGTCAATTTTAAATTGGCATTCGAAAAAATCCCCTCCCCCTCGTATGGCAAAATATTTGTCTTTGTATTTTTAAAATTCACACAAGCAACAACAACAACAACAGCAAACAGCAACAAGGGCAAAATGGCGTTTGTCTCATATACCCAGTCTTGATAGGAGCTTCAGTCATTGCCAGCCTAACCAAGCGGAGGCTCCAATATGTCTCCTCTGGTCTTTGAAGATGAAAAAGAAACAAAGACTTGCGACAAACCAGCCAGCCAGCCAGCCAGCCAGCCATCCAGCTATCCAACCAACCATACATTATTAATATTAATTTTAAATCATCATATGCGTATTAAAAACTAGTTGTAAAAAGGCTCCACTAAATAGGGGTGATAGATTTTCAATACATAAAAATAAAATAAAATAAAATAAAATAAAATAAAATAAAATAAAACAAAATAAAATAAAATAAAATAAAATAAAATAAAATAAAATAAAATAAAATAAAATAAAATAAAATAAAATAAAATAAAATAAAATAAAATAAAATAAAATAAAATAAAATAAAATAAAATAAAATAAAATAAAAGTAAATAAAAATAAAATAAAATAAAATAAAATAAAATAAAATAAAATAAAATAAAATAAAATAAAATAAATAAAATAAAATAAAATAAAATAAAATAAAATAAAATAAAATAAAATAAAATAAAATAAAATAAAATAAAATAAAATAAAATAAAATAAAATAAAATAAAATAAAATAAAATAAAATAAAATAAAATAAAATAAAATAAAATAAAATAAAATAAAATAAAATAAAATAAAATAAAATAAAATAAAATAAAATAAAATAAAATAAAATAAAATAAAATAAAATAAAATAAAATAAAATAAAATAAAATAAAATAAAATAAAATAAAATAAAATAAAATAAAATAAAATAAAATAAAATAAAATAAAAAAAAAATAAAATAATATAAAATGAAATAAAATAAAATAAAATAAAATAAAATAAAATAAAATAAAATAAAATAAAATAAAATAAAATAAAATAAAATAAAATAAAATAAAATAAAATAAAATAAAACAAAATAAAATAAAATAAAATAAAATAAAATAAAATAAAATAAAATAAAATAAAATAAAATAAAATAAAATAAAATAAAATGAAATAAAATAAAATAAAATAAAATACAAATAAAAGAAAATAAAATAAAATAAAATAAAATAAAATAAAATAAAATAAAATAAAATAAAATAAAATAAAATAAAATAAAATAAAATGAAATGAAATGAAATGAAATGAAATAAAATAAAATAAAATAAAATAAAAAAAAATAAAATAAAATAAAATAAAATAAAATAAAATAAAAATAAAATAAAATAAAATAAAATAAAATAAAAAAATAAAATAAAATAATATAAAATAAAATAAAATATAAAAAAATAATAACCTTTCATTAGCTGCACACCCTTAATCGGGAGATCGGTCTATATGGCAGCTATACCTAAATATAGTCCGATCCGATCCATATTTGGGACGGATGTCGGGAGAACTAAGACTACCCACTGTTTAAAATTTCAGCGAAATCAGGTAATAAATAGAGCTTTTATGGGCTTCAGACCCTTAATCGTGAGATCGGTCTATATGGCAGCTATATCTAACTGTAGTCCGATCTGAACCTAATTTATGTTCTATATTAGGAGGCTTAAGATAACCCCCTGTTTCAAGTTTCAGCGAAATCGGTTAAAATATAAAGCTTTTATGGGCTACAGACCCTTTATCTGGAGATCGGTCTATATGGCAGCTAAACCTTGATATAGTCCGATTTGATCCATATTCAGATCAGATGTCAAGAGGCTTAAGATAACCCTCTGTTTTAAAGTTCAGCGAAATCGGTTAAAAAATAAAGCTTTTATTGGCTCCAGACCCTTTATCAGGAGATCGGTCCATATGGCTGCTATATCTAAATATAGTACGATATTATCCGTATTTAGGTCAGATATAAGGAGGCTTTAGATAACCCTCTGTTTAAAATTTCAGCGAAATCGGTTAAAAAATAAAGCTTTTATGGGCTTCAGACCCTTGTCGGCAGATCGGTCTATATAGCAGCTATACCCAAATATAGTCCGATCTCAACCATATTTCGGTCAAATATCGGGAAGCCTTGAACTACTCACTGCTTCAAATTTCAACGAAATCGGATGAAAAATAAAGCTTTTATAGGCTTCGGACCCTTTATCGGAAAATCGGTCTATATAGCAGCTATATGCAAATATGGTCCGATTTGGCCCGTTCAAGAACTTAACCAGCGTGCATCAAAAAGACGAATCTGTGACAAATTTCAGCTCAATATCTCAATTTTTGAAGGCTCTAGAGTGATTACAACATACGGACGGACAGTCACACGGACATCGTTAAATCGTCTTAGAATTTTAGGACGATCCGAAATATATATACTTTGTAGGGTCGGAAATTGATATTTCGATGTGTTGCAAACGGAATGACTAAATGAATATACCCAATATCCTACGGTGGTGGGTATAATAAAAGAAAAATAATTACAAAATAAAACAAGAGTGTGCTAAGTTCGGCCGGGTTGAATCTTATTTACCCTCCACCATGGATCGCATTTGTCGAGTTCTATGCGCGGTATCTCTTTTTAGGCAAACAAAGAATATTGAATTGAAGAACTGTTATGCTATTGGAGCTATACCAAGGTATAGTCCGATTCGGACCATAAATGAATGCTGAACATTGTAGAAGTCATTGTGTCAGTTCATTCGGATAAGAATTGCGCCTTGTAGGGGCTCAAGAAGCAAAATCGGGAGATAGGTTTATATGGGAGCTGCATCAAGCTATTGAACGATTCCGACCATATTAGACACGTACGTTGAAGGTCATGAGAGAAGACGTTGTACAAAGTTTCTTCCACATCCGATGAGAACTGCGCCCTCTAGAGGCTCAAGAAGTCAAGATCCCAGATCGGTCTATATGGCAGCTATATCAGTTTATGTACCGATTTGTGCCATACTTTGCACAGTTGTACCAGTTGTAACAAAATACCTCATGGGAAATTTCAGCCAAATCGGATGAGAATTGCGCGCTCTATTGGCTCAAGAAGTCAAGATCCAAGATCATTAACCGATTTGAATCATACTCAACACAGTTATTGGAAGTGATACCAAAACACTACGTGCAAAATTTCAGTCAAATCGGATAGAAATTGCGCCCTCTAGAGGCTCAAGAAGTCAAGACCCAAGATCGGTTTATATGGCAGCTATATCAAAACATAGACCGATTTGGCCCATTTACAATCCCAGCCGACCTACACTAATGAAAAGTATTTGTGCCAAATTTCAAGCACCTAGCTTTAAGTAAGCGTGCTTTCGACAAACAGACAGACGGACGGACAGACGGACGCACGGACAGACTTTATGGGGTCTCAGACGCATATTTCGAGGTGTTACAAACAGAATGACGAAATTAGTATACCCCCATCCTATGGTGGAGGGTATAATAGTTCAAATATTTATTTTAACTCAAGCTAAAGGTCTTGCAAAGCTTTATCTTTGCAGTAAATTTGCTGAAAATTTTGTCTTTTGAGAAAATTTCAATTAAATTTGGCCTTGAAAAATTTCATTCCTTCAAAAACTCCAATCTCTCCCAGCGTCAACACCCTTTTGCCTTAATCAAAAGAAGAAAAGGTTTCTGAAAAATTGTTTGGAAACACAAGCGCATATATAAATATTAATGAACTATTAAACAATAATATTGGCTTTCAAATACTAAATGATCAATACAAAGAGCCAGCAACAACAACAACAGCAATCACATCACACATACCAAATTATGTGCATTTTTTCGCCTTTTTGCTAGAAAATCAAAGCGAGTCAACTGCCATCATCGGCATCAGTCAACGAACAGCCAACTCAAGCGACATGGGATTTAGAGAAAAACGAGTTAAAATTTCATCTATGTTTGCTAGACTCTTTTTTTTTTCAGCGGTATTGGCACATTTGATAAATTGTCATTGTCAACTGTTGCCTGGTTTTTGGGGTTAATAGTTGGCCAGCCGGAGAGAGGAGAGAGAGCGGTGAGTGAGGCAATCCTCATTAGTACTCACTTTACCTGTTGTCAAATTATTATAAAAAAAAAAAACAAAAACACATAAAGCAACAAAGTAACGAAAGAAGAACAACAACAATAACAACAAAAAACAAGATAAAACAACAACAAAAACAAAACATCGTATTTTTGGATATTGTCATAGATTTTGGTGTAATCGAATCTGCATGATTAGCATTCTTGGGGGTTAAATTTGCCGCATGACCAATTTGTCGATTTCTTTTAAGAGCCCGCTTGAATGAAACCAAACGAACTAGACTCTGTGACTCTATCACGATGACCTCATAGGGGGTCAGCGGTAGGTGCAAAATAAAACAAGCCAGCCAAAGACTCAATAAAGAATTCTCTTTAAACATTTTTACAGGAAGTTGGGTGTTTGGGTGATTCGAGAAAAAATTTTATAAAAAATTATTTATCAAAATTTTGGAAACTTGTTGGGCCCTATGGCGATGCATCTAAGCCAGTTATCGGCTTGCTGTGGACTTAAAGTACTAACAAGTGAAAGAGTGCTAAGTTCGGCCATGCCGAATCTTATATACCCTCCACCATGGATCGCATTTGTCGAGTTCTTTTCCCGGCAACTTTTTTAAGGCAAACAGAGGAAAGGAAAGGATAAAAGAAAAGAATTGATATGCTATTGGGGGTTACATCAAGTTATGGTCCTATTCGGCCCATAATGGAATGAATGTTGGACACCACAGTAGAAGTCATTGTGTAAAATTTCAGCCAAATCGAATAAGGATTTCGCCCTTTAGGGGCTCAAAAAGTTACATAGGGAGATCGTTTTATAGGTGAGCTTTATTAGGTTATAGGCCGATTCAGACCATATTTGACATGTATGTTGAAGGGAGAAGCCGTTGTACATAATTTCACCCGAATCAGATAATAATTTCACCCTATAAAGGCTCAATAAGTCAAGATTCCAGGTCGGTTTATATGGGTGCTATATCAGGTTATGGATCGATTTGAACCATACTTTGCACAGTTGCTGAAAGTCATAACGAAACACCTCATGCAAAATTTCAGCCAAATCGGATAAGAATTGCGTCTTCTAGTGGCTCAAAAAGTCAGCTATATCAGGTTGGAACCATACTTGATACAGTTGTTGGAAGTCATAACAAAACACCTCATGCTAATTTTCAGCCAAATCGGATAGGTATTGTGCCCTCTAGAGGCTCAAGAAGTCAAGACCCCAGATCGGTTTATATGATAGCTATATCAGGTTATAAACTGATTGGAACCATACTTGGTTCAGTTATTTGAAGTCATAACGAAACAAGTCGTGCAAAATATCAGCCAAATCGGATAGGAATTGCGCCCTTTTAGAGGCTCAAGTAATCAAGACCCCAGATCGGTTTATATGACAGCTATATCAGGTTATGAACTGATTGGAACCATGCTTGGTACAGTTGTTGGAAGTCATGACAAAACAAGTCGTGCGCCCTTTAGAGGCTCAAGAAGTCAAGACCCTAGATCGACCTATATGACAGCTTCAGAGGAAAAATTTCACTGAAATTTCGTTTTAATTGGCATTTCACGAAAATTTCGTCCTTTGGAAAATTTTTTTTTGTGCGGGGAAAATTTCACTGAAATTTATTTTTATTGCAAATTCGTCTTTAGGATTAGGAAAAATTCACTGAAATTTTATCTTCATGGAAAATTTCACTGCAATTTTGTCTTTACGGAAATTTTCACTGAATTTTTGTCTTTGGAAAGAATTGCACCAAAAATTTCTTTGGGAAAAAAATTCTTGAAGGAATATTTCAATGAAATTTTTTCGGCAAAATTTCGCTAAAAATTTTTGTAAGGAAAATTTCACTGGAAATTTCTTTGGGAAATTTTTCACTGAAATTTTGTCTTTACGGAAAATTTCACGGAAATTTTGCCTTTGGGGAACATTCTACGGAAATTTTGCTTTAAGGGACAACGTCACTGAATTTTTGCTTTTAGGGAATATTTTGCCTTTTAGGGAATATTTCACTGAAGTTTTGTCTTTAGGGAAAATTGCACTGAAATTTGGTCTTGAGGGAAAATTTCATTGCAATTTTGTTTTGAGGGAAAATTTCACTAAAATTTGTCTTTGTAGGGCAAATTTCACTGCATTTTTATCTTTAGGGATAAATTCACTGAAATTTTTTATCTAGTGAAAATTTTACAGAAATTATGTTTTTATATAAAATTTCATTGAAATTTTGTCTTTATGAAAAATTATGAAAAAAAATATAAAATTTCATTGAAATTTTGTCTTTATGAAAAATTTAATTTTTTATCTAGTGAAAATTTTACAGAAATTATGTTTTTATAAAAAATTTCATTGAAATTTTGTCTTTATGAAAAATTTTGCTGAAATTTTGGCTTTAGGGATTATTTCACTGAAATTTTTTATCTAGTGAAAATTTTACAGAAATTATGTTTTTATAAAAAATTTCATTGAAATTTGGTCTTTATGAAAAATTTTGCTGAAATTTTGGCTTTAGGGATTATTTCACTCAAATTTAACTGAAATTTTTTATCTAGTGAAAATTTTACAGAAATAATGTTTTTATAAAAATTTCATTGAAATTTTGTCTTTATGAAAAGTTTTGCTGAAATTTTGGCTTTAGGGAATATTTCACTGAAATTTTGTTTTAAGAGAAATTTTCATTGAAATGATGTCTTTAGGGAAAATTTCACTGAAATTTTGACTTTAGAGACTATTTCACTAAAATTTTGCTTTTATGAAAAATTTTATTGAAATTTTGGCTTTAGGGAAAATTTCACTGAAATTTTGTCTTTAGGGATAATTTCACTGAAATTTTGTCTTTAGGGAAAATTTCAATAAAATTTTGCCTTTGTAAAAAATTTTACTGAAATTATTGCCTTTAGGGAAAATTTCACTCAAATATTGTCTTTAGGAAAAATTTCCCTGAAATTTTGTCTTTAGGAAAAAATTTCACCAAAATTTTATCTTAAGGGAAAATTTCACTGAAATGTTGGCTTTAGGGAGTATTTTACTGAAATTTTTTCTCAAGGTAGAATTTTACTGAAATTTTGTCTTAGGGAAATTTTCACTGAAATTTAGTTTTTTGGGGAATTTCAATGAAATTTTTTCTTTAGTGGAAATTTTACTGGAATTTTGTCTTTACTGGAAAGTTCTCTGAAATTTTGTCTTTAGAAATATTTAACAGAAATTTTATCTTTCAAAAACTTCACAGGAATTTATTTCTAAAAATATGTCTTCAGGGGGAAAATATTACTATAATTGTATCTTTAATGCACAATTTACTGATATTTAGTATTAAGGGTATAATTTCACTGAGATTTTTGCTTTAGAAAAAATTTAACTGAAAATTTCTCTTCTAGGTTAAATTTCACTGAAATTTTGTCTTTAGGTAACGTTTCTGTAAAATTTCACAGAAATTTTGTATTTGGGAAAAATTTCATGAACATTTGGTTTCTAATGAATCACTTCATTGAAATTTAGCTTTTAAAGAAATTTTAATTGGCAAAATTTAGCAGAAATTTGTCTTTTTTTGCAATTTGCTCTTTATGATATCGTCCTACAATACGCAAGGTGTAATCCATACTCGCCACTACTGTACTTATCTCTCCACATCTGACCACAGTTAATCAGTGATGCCAATTGTTTTTTGTTTTCTATTTATTGCTTAATTTCAACATAAATCGCGGTAATTAATCAATTATGGGCTGGCCTTCAATGTTTGGTGGTTTTGTGTGCGGACTATTTGAAATCATATTCCTTGAAATAGTCGACAGACCATTAAATATGATTTGGATTTTTTTTTTATTTAATTTATAATTAAAAATTGTTAAACAATTTTTGTTGTGTCATTGGTTGGAAGCATTGATTTTTTTTTGGCATAAAACACTTTGTTTCAGTGTGTGGAATAACAGGCAGTTTTGCAAAAAAAATCAAAAAAAAAATTGAACAACACTTTTTCTTAATTGACTTGTTTGTATGCGAATGAACAACAATAACAACAACAACCACATTAAAAAATAACAACAAAACAAATAGCACGAAACTACTAATTGTTCAAAATCATTTCCGTATGACGTACCAGGGTACTTTCGTACAAAAAACACGACAATCATCATCACCATCGCCATTGCCATGATTGCCATAATTGATAAATAATAACAACAGCAACGAAAACAAAAACAACTTGAGAACACCAGCAGCAACAGCAACAGCAGCAACAACAACAACAACAACATATGCCATAAATACATAATTAGATATTATTAACTGCTGACAAACACCCACCTAGGCAACCATCGCTACATGCATCCTGCCCCCACCGGGGTGAGGGCTGACGTTTCGTGTCTGCTTGGCCCCCAACGGGTTAAAAGAATGTCAACTTCTTTCAGGGAATTTCTCGGAATTCCTTCTTATCGCACTACAACAACTTTGCCTGGAACATGTGAGCGCTGAGTGCTCGCCGGCTGACTTTCTCATTGAAAGGTCTAGATGGTGGTGGGGATTGCACGCGCCCGCCTTCATACACCGAATAGCGACGATGATAAGATTGATGAAACAAATCATACAGTATACCGACATGTACATATACACTTACATACATAGGCAGTATGCGTATATATATACTCGATGTCTGCGTCACCGCCAAAGTCGGCGCCTACTTTGTTTTATCAGCTCAGTCTTCTTATTTATGCGTGACTGTTGATTTTTTTGTTGTTTTTGTTTTTCGCTTCCATTTGTTTAGTTGTTATTGTTTATTGTTTGTTATTATTGACTTTATTTCCGCTGAAACCCCTTTCACATTTTCATTTCATTCATGAATGTGAACAACAACAACAACAACAATGACAACGTCAACTCCGTTGTAATCCATTGACCCATTTTGAGAGCAAATACTTGTAAATATCCCATATTTATATTACAAGTGGCCATTCTGGGTGATTTTCCCATAATTTCCTGGAATTTTCCGCTTATTTACGTTTTGCATGGGAGGGCTTTGTTCTCACAAATACCTATAATGAAATTATTGTGAAATTTACAAATTTCTCCATAAAGGCATTTTTGGAACAATTAGTATTGCAATGACACCAATAAGGCTATTTTATGCCATTAAAACTAAAATCCTAAGAATTAATATCTAGGCCACTTACAATGAATGATACATTTAACGGCAATGGAAGATACTTGGAATTTCATTGAATTTCGTTGAATTTTAATTGTATAGAATTCAGATTAATATCCGCATACTTTTTGCAACCTAACCTAAAAAAAAAACAGAAATCAATTTGGCCCAGATCGTTTCAGATTGGGATATTACTCCCATATAGGCCGATCTCTCGACTTAAGGTCTTGGGCCCATTACCAGCGCATTTATTATCCGATTTCGCCATAATTTAGGGCAGTGAGTTGAGTTAGGCTCTTCGATATCTCTCTGCATTATGGCTCAGATCGGTCCACGGTTGGATATAGCTGCCATATAGAACGATCTCTCGATTTAAGGTCTTGGACCCATAAAAGGCGCATTCATTGTCCGATTTCACCATTATTTGGGGCAGTGAGGTTTGTTAGGCTCTTCGACATCCATCTTTAATTTGGACCAGATCGGTTCAAATTTGGATATAGCTGCCATATAGACCGATCTCTCGATTTAAAGGCTTGCATTAATAATCCGATTTCGCTAAAATTTGACACAGTGACTCATAATAGGATTTTAGACATCCGTGTCGTATATGGTTTAGATCGGTCTATATTTGGATATAGCTACCAAAAATACCAATATTTTGTTCTACAAAATTAAACATTGGAGCTATATCAGGTTATAGACTGATTTGGACCGTATTAGGCAGAGTTGTTGGAAGTCATAACGGAGCACCACATGCAAAATTTCCGCAAAATCGGAAAAATATTGCGGCTTGTAAGGGCTCAAGAAGTCAAATCGGGAGATTTGTTTATATGGAAGCTATATCAGGTTATAGAGCGATTTAGACCGCACTTGGCACAGTTGTTGGAAGTTATATCAGAACACTAAATGCAAAATTTCAGCCAAATCGTAGAAAAATTGCGGCTATTAAGGGCTCAAGAAGTCAAATCGGGAGATAGGTTTATATGGAAGCTATATCGGGTTATAGACCAATTTGAACCGTACTTGGCACAGTTGTTGGAAGTCATAACAAACAAAAAAAAATGCTCAATTTCAGCCAAATCGGATAAAAATTGCGGCTTGTAAGGGCTCAAGAAGTCAAATCGGGATATCGGTGTATGTGGGAGCTATATCAAGTTATAGACCAATTTAGACCGTACTAGGCAGAGATGTTTAAAGTCATAACGCAATACAACACACAAAATTTCAAATCGGACAAATATTGCGACTTCCAGGGGCTCAAGAAATCAAATCGGGAGATCGATTTATATGGGAGCTATATCTAAATCTGAATCGATATGGCCCATTTACAATCCCCAACGATCTCCATCGATATTAAGTAGTTGTGCAAAATTTCTTGTCGACTTCGACTGCTATCGTGATTTCGACAGACGGACAAACGGACATGGCTAGATCGACTCAGAGCGTCAAGACGATCAAGAATATATATACTTTATGGGGTCTTAGACGAAAATTTCGAGGTGTTACAAACAGAATGACTAAATTAATATATTCCCATCCTATGGTGGTGGGTATAAAAACTGTTTTCTAGATGTATACCTACGAGGATGCTTGAATATTTACTAGGGTGTATATTAATTTGAAATTTTTGAGTATTCGATAAATCGTATTTAAAAATTCAAACAAGACCGAAAAGGTTGTCGAATTATCGATTTATATATCTAATAAAACAAAATGGAAAATATATGTTGAGAGACCTTAAACTACAAATATTTCTGATATAGGTACCTATATGGATCCGGTTTATTTGCTCTTCCTCTTTGAATTAAAGCAAAAAATCTCATCACAATAGAATGTAATTTTACCCCAGTAGGGTCCAAATGATCGAACAAATGACACAATTCATATGAAAGAAAGCTTCTCAACATCCAAACGATTTATCGATTAACCCTCCTAAATTATTCGATTATTTGTTTATCCGAAAAAGTGTCATTTGAAGCCACGAATAATCGATTAATCGAGCGCACTCCCTATTGTTTATCTACTTTCTAGTTCAGAGAAAATCAAAAATATGGTTCAAGCTGAATGCCAAAAAACAAATGCTAAACAAATTTCATAGAAAATAAATTTGCTAATTTTTTTCCACTATTCATATATGAATTGTTTGCTATTTTCGTTAATTTGAATAAAAATATTTTTGCAAAAAAAAATTTTACTGATAAACTTAAGATTACTCACCGTTTTGTTGTTATCGATGATGAGTCGGCAATGATGTTGTTTGTTTGTTATTTCATGATTAGTTAGGTCTGTTCATTTTATGCACTGTGAAGGGTGGGGGGCTGGAGTTAAAAATACAAATAAAATCTCACTTGAACAGCAAAAAAAATATTAACACAGGCTATTAATCACTGCTGTAAGAATATTTGATGCTTTGCATTGTGGAGAGAAAGAGAGGGGGTTACTTACACTTTATCACTTATTCAATTGCTTTAGATTTTACATTGTGTCATCTACATATGTATTCCGTATTTCCCCCCTCTTTTATAGGTTTATTAATAAGCTTACAGTGCTCTCAAGTCTCCTTGGAATTCCCGTTAAATTATAAATATTCACTGAGATTCACCACCTAAATATGCGCCAATCGTAAACAAATTAGAAATGACAAACCAAAAACGAAAAAAAAAACAAAAATTGCGCCTATTTTGTGTGTCAGTGTGTGTGTGTTTTTTTTGTTTCTTGTTTATAATTTTACATTTGCCCCTGTGTTGTGAAATTTGTAGTACTCTCACTTTTTTTTTCTAGCGAGGGAGAGTTGGAGGCCTATGACTCCTGTAATATTTTTGTTTGTTTTTATTTTTTTATTTCGTGCAAATGTTTATCAATCAAATGTTTGCCAAACAAACTCGCCACATACGCACGCACACATGGTGTTTGCTCGTTTGTTCAATGATTTTTTAATTGAATGGGAGGCTTGCTCGTTGTTGGCTATCGCCCCCCCTACACACACACACACACACCAGCAAACGCACTCTTACTCGAAAGACTCACTCATTCCCAACAGCAAATTCCATCAAAATAACTTTTGACAAAACAAACAGAAAGCAAAAACAGTGAACCAGAAAAAAAACACACATAACGGTACATCAAGCAGAGGCGGCAAAAACAAATCCAAATCAAATCGGCAACAATAACAACACACAACACTGGCACTTGTTTTCTATAGCTAGCTGGAGTGGTGAGAAATTAGGAGAAGGCAAAAACATAACATCAACATTCTTGTGACGAGCGAAGAGTTGTTTGCTAGGCTCCGGTTTTTTTTTTGGTTTGGTGTTTGGTCTTGTCAGGGGAAAGAGATGCAAAGCAAAGAAGCCAGAAATCAACGAACGAACGTAGTATTTTTTGTGAATTTTTTGCGCGCCCTTTTTCTTCTGTCTGCCACACAATACAGGCCAATGAAATGTGGAACAAATTGGAACACTATGGAATTGACATAAATGAAGGCTCTCTCTTTCTCTCTCTCTCTCTCTCTCTTACTCTTTAGCTGGTCGAGTGAATTTTGCTCTTTCTTGGCAAAGGCCATTGATTCATTTTCAGTTATGCTGTAAGCAGAGAGATATTTGCTGTGCTGGTCGATATGGCTATGTCCCAATGCATTGCATTTGCCTTTTGTGGTGGTTAATGTTACTGTTTTGTTTTCTTCATTTCTATTTGTTGATGCAGGCTCTCCCTCTCCCTTTGGGTTTCTGTTTCGCTCACTCATGCCACTCGCTTACTGTAGTGGGCGCCGCTCATTTCGTTGCCATTCGTTTTTCTGTGGCTGTTTATTTGTAATATTTTGAAAATGACAGTTTATTTTTAAACGCGCTTCTGAACGTTTGTTCACTCGTTCATCTGCTCATTTTTAAACTTAACTTTGCGCGTTTCGGACGTTTGCGACGGAAAACAAAAATTAAGGAAATTGAAAGAAAAAAAAATCTACCTTCGTATCGCATTCAATTTGAAGAAACCAAACAACAATAATAAAAAAATGTACACAACAAAATCAAATCAACAATCACACAAGATCGTACTTTGATGAAAATAAAACAAATCAAAGGCAAACAAAATAAAAATGAAATACTTTTGCGTTTAGCAAGAGTGTGTGTGAACACAACATAATAAAAAAAAATAGTAAATAAAATTAATAACACCCACAATATTAAAAGCAAACGCACAAATTTCGTGAAAATAAAATTTAGAAAATATATCAAAAAAAACTTGAATTTGTTTTAAAGGCTTGAAAAAGTTTCACAATTTTAAGACCAGTAAGGCCTTTTCTCTGGAACAAGACCATGGCCATTTCCAAACAAGTGCTACAATGTTCACCTATAAACAAAACAAAAAATATTTGAATTTAATTTTTTGAAAGCCATAATACATACCCCTCAAACAATACCCATACAAATAATCATCTAAAGGTTAAGGAACCTTTAATGTGATTTTTTTGTTTTATTATTTGTGTATGTTGTATTGCGTTTTTTTCTGCATCAAACACACACACACACGCATTCAGAAAAAAAGAGAGATTCTTGTGAAGAAGAAGTTCTCAATAAAGATAATTGTATAAATCACCAAAACTAAAAGAAATAAAAATCAACATACCCCCCAAAAAACAAAAATATTGTGGGAGTGAACATAGACAGAACGACAAGAGAGAGCCCTTAAAGGATTACCCTCATATTCATTTTTAAGTGGATTAAACTCAACGGTTAAAATTCATCATCCATCCTGCACAACATCACCTTTAACAATTACAACGCCTTCTCGTCTGTGTTTTTACAACAACCACCCATCATTGCAAGCATCAGCCATAACAACAACTTCAACATCAACACTGACAAGGAGGAGGAGGAGGAGGAATATTTGCCCAACAGTCTCCTTTTTCGGGATAAAAATACCAAAAAAGGCCTCCTCATGAAATGTAAAAGCTGGTCTAATAAAATCAACAATTTTGTTGTTCGACGCTTGAAGTTTATTAAGGTAAATATTTTTATTTTATTTTAAATTATAATAAATTCAATTTTTTTTTAACACAAAAATATTAAAATTTTCTTCAATTAAAATTACAAAGTCAATTTTTTAAGCATTTGATTTTTACTTTGAGATGTAAGTGGAATAAAATGGGAATAAAAATGTATTAGCCAAAGGGAAATTTACCTGTTTTTAAGAAATGAAATTTAAAGTAAAATCTCTGTTTTCAAGGAGTTATGGGTAAAACCTTTTGGAACATTTTTTAACTAAAATTTGAAATATAAGAAAGCGACGAGGTTTTCTTACAAATAGTAAAAATTTTCTAGTTCCGCGCTAATTTTATAATATATATTTTATAAATAAAAGAAATACATTTATCTGAAACTTTTTTTAATATAAGGAAAATATTTATATAAATTATTGTTTCGAAAATTACTAATCATGATTTCAAAATTTTTAATAAAAAATATTTAAACCTATTTCATGAGAAATTATGAACAAACATAAGTTTAAAAAATAACGAATGATTAAAGCAAATTTACGGCTTGGTGAATAAATCAATGGTTATTATAAATATTTCCCTGATGATGATCAATGACAAAGTTTTGAAATATCGGAAATTTTTTTTTTTTACTAAAAAAACAATTTTTTCTTAAGAAATACATGAGATTGAGCCAAACAAGCAGAAAAGCACAATGAAAATTTTTCAAAAATAGTTATTGAATATTTTTAAAAATTAACAAAAAAATTATAAAAAAAATAATATAAAAAAATAATATATGAAAAAAATAATATATAAAAAAAAACTAACATAAAAAATAATGTATTAAAAAATAATATAAAAAAATAATATATATAAAAAGAAAATAATATATAAAAAAATAATATATAAAAAAATAATATATAAACAAATAATATATAAAAAAATAATATATAAAAAAATAATATAAAAAAATAATATTAAGAAAATATAAAAAAAATTCATTTAGAAAAAAAATTAACTTTTATTTAGAAACATTTCTTCGAACAGGAAAAACGGAGCTATGAGTCTGCTTGGAATTTAGATAGCGGTCTGATTCATATTTCACTTCAGAAAGGACTCTGAAAGTTAAAAAAAAACATGCAATCAATACTTTTAAGATTTAAAAATTTAAATGCGATACTATTCGTAAGGCTTTTCGGTGTTTTTGAAAACAATTTCCTAACATTCAAAGTCATTTTGACTTTCATTAAATGATAGTTGTCTTCAAAAAAGACCCAAAATTAAGGATCTATTTAATAACAAGTAAAACATCCTTTGTCAAAGAAAATGCTTTTTGAAAACGTAAGAAAATTGAAAATCTTCTAAATAAATTTAAATCTTTTGAGATTTCAAAAAAAAAATTCAAATAATTTAAAATTTTTTAAAGAAAATAGGATTCTAATTACACATTTGAAAAACGCTTCAAAAAATACCAAACATTCATGATTTATAAAAAAATTACCAAAAAAAAAAAAATTCAAAAAAAAAATTTTTAAAGAACAAATTAATAAAAAAAATAATAATAATATTTTAATATATATAATATAAAAAAAAAAAAATATGAAAAAAATTTTTAGAAAAAGTTTTAGCCGAAAAATAGTGAAAAAACAACTTTCATTAAAAAAATATAAAACATAAATTTTTTTAAATTGGAAAATAAAATTGGATTTCTACCAAACATTTTTACAAAATACAGAAATTAAAAAAAAAATTAATAAATTAAAAAATACAAATTTGCCCATGAACATTCCATAAAGGAACTGGAGAAAACTTTCCACATATCAATGACTGCTGTCCGATTCAATTTTAAGTTCTATAATAAGTACCTCCTTTTTATAGCCGAGTCCGAACGGCGTGCCACAGAGCGACACCTCTTTGGTGGCAAAGTCCCTCACAAATGTCGCAAGCATTAGGAGGGGAAAACCACCGCTGAAAAATTTGTTAATGTTCCCGCCAGGATTCGAACCCAGGCGTTCAGCGTCATAGGCGGACGTGCTAACCTCTGCGCTACAGTGGCCTCCTAAAAACTAACTAAATTAATAAAATTTCCCATGAATTCCATTAAGGAACTAGGGAAACTTCTCACATATCAATGAGTACGATTGAATTTTAAGTTCAATGATAAGCGACCTCCTTTTTATAGCCTAGTGCGAACGGCGTGCCGCAGAGCGACACCTCTTTGGGGAGAAGTTTTAACATGGCAGGACACCTTACAAATGTAGCCAACATTAGTAAGGGAATAACAACCCCCACAATTTTTTTTGATATTTTCACCGGGATTTGAGCCCAGGCGTTCAGCGTCATTGGCGGACATGCTAACCTCTGCGCCACGGTGGCCTCCTAGACTAAAATACATCGAAGAGTCTAAAAGCCGACTTTTCGTCCCAACTAGAGATCCCTAGACTCTCCGATGTACTGATGCGAATTTGCCCATGAACATTCCATTTAGGAACAGGGACAAGCTTTTCACATATCACAGAGTGCTGTCCAAATAATATTTCAGCTCACTGATAAGAGATCTTATTTTTATAGACGAAAGGCTTGCCGCCAGGATTACCAAGGGGAATCACTGCTAAAAAGTTCTTCTGATGTTCTCGCCAGGATTTGAATCAGGCGGACATGCTAACATCTGCGCTTTAGTGGTCACCTGGGGTACAATTGCCACTGAAAATAGGTTTTGATTTTCTCGTCAGAAAACGAACTCGTTCTTTCAGCGTCATAGGCTGTCAAATTAATCTATACGTTAAGTTGGCCTTGCAATATGAAATACTCCACTGCTGTGATTTGCAATTACGGCAAACTAACACAGCTTACACCCCCATGTTTAATTGGTTTGTAGCCTGAAAATCCTTTAAACAAACTAAATTTGAACAGAGATGGACCAGCAAAGTCTCTGGGGGAACCGAATCCAAGGCCCAAGCAACCATAACCGGAGCACGCTACCAACTGAGCTACCATGGTGTTTAATAAGCAAAATTGTTCGCTGTCTATGACATTTTCTCTTTTCTTTTTATCCTTAACAAAAAATTAGTTTTTTTAATTTTATTTGTCTATGCATGCAAATAAACTAAAATTTTTTAAACTTTTAAATTCCTTAAGCTCTTTTGGATTGTACTTATTTACTGTTTCAAAAAACTAATGCTAATAAAATTTAAATAACATGAAAAACAAATATATACCCATCTGCTTAAATAATAAAACCCTAAACAAATATATTCGATATATTTCAGCAGCAACAACAACAATAACAAAACCTTATAACCTTTGAACCTTTTTAAGTAAGGTGTACTTCCTTTGTCATTACATGAGTACAATGCACGCACACACACACACACATTTCGCTTACACCATTATCATCTTGTGTAATGAAGTTGTGGGAGGAGGGCGTTGGGAGTGTGGGGGTAACAAACAATTTGTTTGAGTAAATTCTTTGTATAGTCAGCCATTTCTCGCTCTTAAAAACTTACAACAACACCAAAAGAAAACACTTGGGAAATTAACCCAAAAAAATTAAATCAACTTGAATTAAAGAAAAAGAACAAACACTACACACTACACGCACCCCCCCATGTATTATTACCACTATCTTGGCTGCTCCAGAATGGATTCGAACAGCAGTGAAAGAGAGCAAAGTAGCTGTTTAAGAGCAAAACCGCTATCAAATAAATTTGTGGAACTTAAGAGCATGAAAAACAATGAATTGAATTCGAATTTAAGAGTTTCTTTTTTTTTCTAGTATTCCTTGTTTTTTTCTTCTTTTATTTTGCTGTGGCAAATGGTAAACAAAACATTAAAAATACAAAAACAACATTGGGGTAATGGTGGCAGCAGCGGTGTCAGCTTCGACGCCGTTGTTGCTGTCTTCATCGTCATCATCATCACCATCATTATTGTTATATGAGGTTGGCGCTGCTGCTGTTGTTGTTATTGTATTTGTCTTTATACATTTTGTCTTCTTACTTCTTCATTTTTGCTGACTTCAGCAACAAGGAAGCGAAATATTAAACCCCTTGCGTTTTTTTCCATATAGAAAATAAAAACAAAAACAACACAACAAAAAATATTTCTAGGCAGGCAGATAGCATAGCAAAACAAAAACGAAAAAATAAATAATTATTATGGAGGCCAATTTTCTCAAATGAAGAAAATGAAACCAAAACAATAAAAGCAACAACGCCATAACACAAATATCTAGTAACAATACAACACAACCACCAACACTATTTCTCGTTTTTAAGTGAGGCCCCTCACAGATGAACTAAGCAGCAATAACAAAAACAACACTGCCATGGCAGATCATGCAATGCCAACCAGACATAAACCGTTTGCTGCATATGTATATGGATGGTTGTTGGTTGGTTGATTGTCTCACAAGATTGAGGAATGAGTGATGTGGGGCAAAGAGAAGACATTAGGCTAAAATACAAAAAAAAAAAACAGCTGAGAATTGCAAGAAAATGAGCACTCAACGCCACATAGACAACAGACGACAAAACAAAGCAAAACTAACAGCCAGCTAGAACAACAATAACAACAACAAAAAAAACGAAAAATTTGCAATGATAAATCAGTATTAAATAACAAACAAGGCACAGTGGGTAAAAAAGTTATAGAGTGTGGTGGTTACACATTAAGAACCGAAGTTGATTCTGCTGAACTAAAAAGCGTTGCTTGATTTTGTACCTTTCCATAGTTCAAATGTCGTTAGTCTGTAACTGGGGAATGCCAAATGAAATGCTAGCCATCGTAACGCAGAGGTAAACATATTCGCCTATAAAGCTAAACGGCTGGGATCGAATCCTGGCAAAAGCATCAGATGAAAATTTTCAGCTGTGGTTATCTAATCTTATTTTGGCGACATTTGTTAGTTAAAATGCCATGTAAAAACTTCTCCCCAAAGAGGTGTCAGACTCGGCTCTAAAAAGGAGGTCCCTTATCATTGAAATTAAACTTGAATCGGACTGAATGTTCATGAGCAATTTCTATCTGCAAATGAAATGCAGAAAACAAACTTTAGGTTTAGATGAAGTTCTCTTTCAACATTGGCCCTTAAAATTTAAACACCTTTTAAAGGGATAAAAATTGCGAATGATAAAAACATTCCCCAAAAATAGTATGTAGTTACTTATGTGTGTAGAATTTTTTCATTCTCCTCGAAATCTTGTAGGATTCACTAATAGAAGGTTAGGTCACTTGCGAAAACATGAAGTGGATAGGGAGCATGAACATCATTAAGGATGTCAAATCTGCCGATTGAAAGTGTCATCAAATAGGAGGAAACTTAAACATAGAATGAATGTAAAAAGAGAGCAAGTTGACATCCTCAATGCCAAGAACCGTCAAAAATTAAAAACATTGTATGTCGGCTGATCGCTTGGGATAACCTTATTCAGGGAATCTTGGAAATCTTGCTTCCAAATTTTTTTTCATTTATACACTGAAAAAAATATCCATCAAATTTGATGAAGCGTGTTCATCAACACCCAATGTCATAAAATTTGATGAAAATGTTCATCATATGTATGAAATTTTCATAGATTTGAAGAAATTCTTGGGAAAAAAATTATGAAAATGTTTCTTGAACATTTCATCGCTTCATAAAAGCGTTTCATCACTTGATTGAAATGTTTCATCAACAAAATTGATGAAAATTTTCATCACATTTATGATATTTTCATAGATTGGAAGAAATTTTTGAGAAAAAATATGAAAATGTTGCATAAACATTTCATTGCTTCATAAAACCATTTCATCACTTCCTCATTACGTCATTAAAATATTTATCAAAATTTGCATAGAAATTTATAAAACAAATCATTGATCCTATGAACATTTCATATATTGGAAGAAGTTTTTTTTTTGGAAAATTTTAATGAAATTTGTTCATAAACATTTCATCACTTCATAAAAGTTTTTCCTGTTCATTTCGCCACATCATAAAAGTGTTTTATCAACATTTTGAATAATTTTTTTTGATATATTTCATATAATAATAATTTATAAAGAAAAATTATTAATTATTATTAAAATTATTTTTTGATCAATTGAACATCCCAATGTGCTGGCTGTTTGCCTTGTGCGACAATGAATGCGTTGCAATGTAACAACAAAATCGGAAAAATTATTGTATTGAAAAATATAAATAAACATTGGCTGCCTCCGTCTCTCAGGGTGTATGTGCGTTCGTGTGCAGCAATCAACAGTGGAAAAGCGAACGCACAAAGTCCATGAAGTGAGCCAGACATCAATAATAACAACACTTCATTTGTGGCGGTAGTTGTTGTTGTTTCTCTTGTTTTTGAACGGTGATCATTGCTTGCGGCAGTGACTGACTGGCTGACTCTGAAAAAACACACGTTGCACACATCAAATTGGGGTTATAGGCAGAAAAAAACAAAAACAGCAAGCAATGTTATGATGTAAGACAGGGTGATTCAGATAGGAACAAACAAAAAGGAAAGATGAAGAATTTTTCCACACACATACATACCTATGTATTTTATTTTTTAATTGCAAATATATTTTCTTTTATGAAAGAAGATGATTCTCTTGAGATATTGTATTGACATATATGGAAAAACAAACTCGTAAATCTCTAGTATATACACTATATTTTAATAATGGACAGACGACCGAAGGTCAATGTCAAGAAAATATATACTCAATTTATTCTTTTAGAATGCTATGTTTATATTGCTATATTTATATGAAAACATTAATGAAATTAATAAAGAATACTACTACTACTACTACTACTATATGGATTGCAAATAATTTTTTATCAATTTTTAGACATTTTTTAAATAATTCCTACTGTTTATTTCCTACAATTCTATAAAATTATAATTTTTTTTTTTGCATCAAAAATTCCCGAAATTTCCATTCCATTTTCTTCATCGCCACCCTGTGTTTACCAACCTAAACAACGCAATTGTTTTTTGTTCTCTATTGCAAAGTGCATTATTTTGATGATTGGTATTGGGAGAGAGTGAGAGGGGAAGTTGCGTGATGTCAAACTAATTTTTTCTGTTGTTGTTTTTTTTTTTTTCTTTTACGCGCGCCTATACATCTGTGCGTTGAGGGTTGATAAAAACAAATGAAACGCGCAAAACGAAACTAAAGAAAATTGTCCGAGAAAAATGTAAACAATTTTTTTTCATACCTGATATATGATGGCTGGCTGGGTGATTGCTGCCCGTAAGCACTGGGTGAGCACTCGTATGTGTGCCTGTTTGTGTGGGGTTTTGGGTGGTGAGTGGAGGATGTGTGTTTGAAAGGCTGTGTTGTTATTGTTTTATTATTTGTTAATGCTGGCTGGCTGTTGTTGTCTGTTGTTCTTTGCACAGAGAGACAGCAGACAACCTTATGTAGAAGTGCGTAACTGGACTGATCTCGTTTTTGTTTGGAGGGAAATGATATGTAATACAAGTAATCGTTTGGTTGGTAGATGTTTAGTAGAAGCATGCAATTGAATAATACAGACAGAGAATATAATTATATTATTTTTTTTAAATTGCTATCTATTTGTATTTATATGATTTAAATTGTATTTTAGGTTATAATATTCTTATCTGAAATCGAAAAAAACTAATTATCTTAAGCATTATTTTTTTAACAATTTTAGATTTGTTTTAATCTTATCTTTGATATTGACATTGAAAGCAAAACAACCTGTAGGGGCATAACCAAGAGATATGCGTATTTTATTATTTTTTTATAAAAACAAAAATATTTGCCTGTTTCTGAATAACGAATAACTGAAACTTGAAAGAAATCGGACAAATCGAGGTGCGTAGGTTAATGGGCACTGAATTTTGCTACATAACTAAAACCCTAAGATACCTAGTCAATGGCTTTACCTACCACGGTATCACCACAAACAAAACAATCAACTGCAATTTGTCCAAAATATGCTTCTGTTTGATCAGCACTGCTTGAAATTCTTCATTTTAAAGTATTATTAAGTCTTTTGAAATTCCTTTCAATTTTGGGTGCAATTTTAATAAACTGCTATGCCCTCTAACTCTTTCTTTTTTTTTCCTGTTTCTCTGCGCATGTATACAAGCTTAAAGTTGTTGAATGCTTTTGTCTCTATTCTGATCTGTTTGTTTTTTTTTTCTAATTTATATACATATATTTAATTAAAATGGCAATTATTTTGATTTATCCATGATCTTTGTCCTCATCATCATTGGCAATTGTATTGTTTGCTTAATTTCTCCTTTTTATTGTTATTGTTATTATTATTGTTATTACCGCTTGTTTAAAGTAGGTATGTATGTTTGGTTGCTGTTATTGTTTTTATTTTTGTGAACATTCACAAATATTTTGCAAAAAATACATATGTACATATGTGCATATACATACATATATTGTTGGTATTTATAGGTATGTAAGTCTGCTGTTGTATTATATGGCTGTTCGACTGTTGTTGTGGGGCTCCAGTATTCATAAAGTGAAAGGTGTTTTTTCTGTCTGTCTGTCTGCCAGCAGACATCCACCTTGGTTTTTCATGTTTGTTGTTATTATCATTTTTGTCGGTTCGTTTGTTTTGTCTGTGCCGAGTGTTGTTTTGCAAATGAATATTTACAATAACGGCAACAGCAACAGCAACAGCAACAACAACAATAAATACTGAATCTTACATATCAGTTGGGGATTTTTTGTTTTTGCATTCTTTTGTGACTTGCACCTCTTTGCATCTGTTAACTGCTCTCGCTCTCAAAGACAAGCCAATTGTGTCTCGTATATTTGCTCTTTTAATGTTTTACTCAAAAATAATGATAAATTACTCACGGCAATGGGGCCGATTATCATCATCGTCATAGTCTTCGTCAACATTTGTTTTTAATATCCAACTAATAACCAATAATAATGAAAATAAATAAATTTTCAGAAAACCAGAAATTTGTTTAAAAGAAGACAATAACAACAACAAAAAACACACATTTGTTTTTTTATTTGTATATGGGTACCTACTTATTTTTGTCGTTTACTGTTTGAATGACTTTTTGTTTTTATTTTGTTTTATGTGTGTGGTGCTCAAAGTAAAACGACAATGACCTCAATTCAACCATTTTATTATTGTTGTTTTTAGAATTTTTGCGCTGCTTTTGTATGTAATTTTTCGATTAGACAAAAACATTGAACACGGCACAGCACGGCACGTTGGTTGGTAAAGTAAACTAGAGAAATGTATACAAGCATTCTGTTATTGAAAGAAATAATGTTCAATAGGTCTCATAATAAAAAAAAAACAAAAAATGAGTAGGGTTTTGACAAATTCTATAATAAACTCGGTATTTTTCTGATTATTTTAAAATTGTCTCAAACATCCTTGTCAAACTTTCCTCAGATTCCAAACCATATGTTAAAAATTACTTAGGTAGGTACTTTCCCAATTTGCTCTCAGATTTCACCACATTCCTACTTTCTGCCTTATAATGACGCTTTCAAATCAAATCGCATCAATTATCTAGAAAAGAAAAGCGCAATGCCGTTACATGTTTTCATGGACATTTATCACCGTTGTACAATGAGAACATTAAAAGAAACCTCTCCACCTTCACCACCACCTTCTTCTTCTACCTTATTGTCTTGGCTCAAAACTGCTAAGCTCATTAGACTTACCAACATAACTACTCACACACATAACATAGGGTAAATTGATCTTTGGCTTCATTACGACGATCCCCAACAAAATCTCCAAAAACAACATAAAACCTTCAAACATACCGCCGCCCCTTTTTGTTTTGTTTTGTTGTGATGCTGGTCATTGATCAAAAAGTCAAATTGAAATTGTTAATGATGTTTGCTGTGCGGCATTGTTGTTGTTGTTGGCTTGGCGCTGGCTTTTGAATGTGTGTCCCCACAACACTTACATATATTTAGTCATTATGCTTTTGTTTGCTTTTCTCTTAATTTTTGTTTTATTATTTTTTTCCTCCTCATTTTGCTTGTAATTAAAAAGTTGTGGTGACCTCTTTTCCCCATCAAAGTAGCCTAACTGCTTGCGCCAGCTTGTACAAATTAATTTTACATATAAATTCGATTAAAATAAATCAAACAAAGCTGAATAACAACGACATTTTCACCTTCACTCTCTCTCTCTCACTCTCGCTCTGTTAATATTTTTCCCATTCAAGAATATATTTTTTGGGGTTTTTGTACCTTATAATGCTGCAGGCCTTTTATTATGACTGTTATTATTATGTATTTGGAATGATTGATTGATTAGCGGCATCTTTATGTTTTTGTAAACATTAAAGTAGTGATGTTGTTGTTTGTTTTGGTTGTTTTTTTTTTCATTCTCTCTCTCTGTCGTTGTCTCTCTTGTGGAATGTGTAGCTGGTTATGTTTGCCAGCATCAAACAACACCACGGCATTCTTTGCTGCTCCCCCAAGAGAAAACAAAACAAACCATATCAGCAACAACACTACCTACACCTCTGCAAGTAGACAAAACATGCAAGAAAAAAAAAAACAAATTCCTAAAAAATCCCCAAATATATGAAAGCGCCACACACAGTTATTTTTAAACAACAACTATAGGTAATGTTATTATACACACGCATACAATTGCTGTCATATTCCCCACATAAGCTCTTGTTTGTTTGGTATGCTCCCTCTGTGTATCCCCACAACATTTTATACTGTTCATCATTGAACTCGCGCGCTGATTCTCTCTCGCTGTCTACCTCAACAGCTCTGTTGGGATTGATGCGTTATTTGTGTTTTTGGATATTGGTATTTGTGTTTTTGGATATTGGGGTTTCTGCTCATTTTATGTTTTCACATATATAGTGCTGTTATTGAAAGACTGTGAGCGATAGACAGAGAGCAAGAGGGGAGAGCAAATGGTTGTCGGCCTTAAGTGGCGAGTGTTGTTTATTATTATATATGGGAGCTCAGCATTTATGTGTGTTGGAAACAATAACAAGATTGTAGATTGTACATAAATGCGTATAGTTGTAGTTTAGGAATGTTATAAACAAACAAATTGTATTAAAACTATTTATAGTTTAGACATTTACAACGAGTCTGGAAATAGTGTAGTGTTCGAACATGTCTGTGGTGCTTATGAATAGTACTTTTTCTTTTTTTTGGACTTTAATCGAAATGGCAGAGTACGACTCTATATGCCAGGTTGTACTTCCGAAGTTGGTGTCCCCACCAACTGTAAATTAAAACACGTGTATTAAAAATACAGAATTAAAACCAATGTACAGTTATAACTGTACTGTGTATAACGATGACTAAGCATCGAATCCCGAAGCGTCCGCTTCAGACGAATTCTAAATGCAAAGTGAGTACTTTTTCTATTTCACAATCATTTCAAATAGTACCCTACTATCTTTGTCAGCACTGAGCGAAAGAGATTGAGTCAGCACTGAAGTGAGAGCGATTGAGTGCGAGCGCAAACTCGTACATCAAAAATGAATTCTGCCCTCCCTGCCACAGTGAACGTATTGTTTTAAGAAACAGAGAGAAGTCAAGAGAATATCAATGCCCACTTGTGACTTGTTTTAGCCGATGCTATCTGGTTGACTAGCTGGCTGTTTCACGGTTTTATACAACCACAATACAATCATTCTTGATTAGTTTTTTGTGGCGCTTACAGTGAAACGGTATACCAAAAACAAACCACTTGAAGCTTTCGGGTCCCGTTCGTTAGGATTGATTTCTCAAAGCAAGAAGAAAAAAAAAAAATCAAATAAAGAAACCTAAAAAAACAAGAAAACAAAATATACCTAAATACATATAGAAAAAAATTAAATAAATGTTATTGTATGTCGTCTACCTAATCAAACCAGAAAAATGTAAAGAAGGCAGAAATCAATGTGTTCATTTCCAAAAAGAGGAATAAATCTAGAAAAATTTATTTAGTAAAATTATTTTTGTGGCGTTTCTCTATGTTTGTGGCAAAAAATATAAAAAATGGCAAACGATTTCATCTGCTATTTATATTAAATTCTACAAATTTCGTTGTGGATCGAATCATACGACCATCTAATAGTATGTGTGATATGTTAAATTTAATTTTATGTTAAACATGTTTTTGTGTGCACAACCACCAAAAAAAGAAAACTAAAACAAGTCATCAACGTTCCAATCTGTGTTCAATCGTGTGAAATTATTTAGAAAAAAAAATCATAGCAAAAATTATCTATACATTAATGTTTTGCTCTAAGCAAAAAATTAACAAAAAATAAATAAAACGGAATAATAATATCATCAAAATAAAAATTCTTTGGCCCCGCAATAAAGGAAAAATACCGAATTCCTTAAAATAATCAACAACAGCAACAATAACAACAACAAAAAAAAAAACACCACCACACAAGTATAATACATATAAAATTGCCGAAGTCTACGAGAGAGAGAAAACAAATCCGATTATTATTATTTAACCACCAGAAGAAACAGCAGCAGCTCAACACCACCACAACCTCTCTAGTGGTGTGGAGCGAAAAAAAATCCAACATTGCAAACCCCAAGAGCCAAAGCAAGTGCGCGCCACCATACGAGGTGAGTGAGCTAGCTTAGTTAGCTGTTCGGTCGTCTGAGAGCAGACAAAAACTCTAGTAGATATACTACGTAAATTATAAGTGTGCCAAAATGAAAACGAGAGAAGACCTCTAATAGACAACAAAATAAAAAAACAAATATGGGGGCTCCAATTACTACCTACTACGCCAAGTATATATTTTGACGCATTGCAGTTTTCTCAGTTTGGAGAATGGCAAAACACAAAATGCCTATACACACAACATGTAGCAAATAATAAGAAAAACGATTTAATTAAATTTTATAAAAACCATAACTCAGAAAAAGGAAATTTAACAAAAACTAAATTAATGCTGAACAGCTTTAATTTATTTAACATAAGAAGTTGTAAAGAATTGTTATAGTCCCCTTAAAAAAAACCAAAATATTATGGTACTCTCTGGGTGAAACATGGTTCAACTCTCACTCTCTTTCTCTCTCTCTCTCTCTCTGTTGTTTAACTCATTTTATTAGTGTTGTGCATTATTCGTGTCTATTATTAATATGTTGTCTATGTTTGGCATTTGCTGCTGTTCCTCTCTACAACACCACTGTGGGGTATTTTTGTTGTTGTTTTGTTGTTATGCATCAAAACATCAACTAGGCCTCCACCTTCCAACACTCACTCTCACTCTTGTGTGACTATGAGAACAATTTTATTTTTTTTATCCATTGAGCGGGGGTTATGCGGGCAGTTTGGTGAAAGGAACACACAATGGAATTTTACCTTGAGCCCCATAGGCAAATAAGAGTGTGTGTGTGTGTGTATGAAACGACAATGCGCGCGTGCATTGAATAAATGTGTGTGTGTGTGTGAGCGTGTATGGCGGATTTTGTTACAACTAGCCAGCAAGCAATCCTATGAAAAAATTCATTCATAAAATTTATAAACATTTAGGGGCAAAAATTAAAAAAAAAATCAAAATTTTCCCTTAAGCGAACTTTGCGTTGCCATAAGTAAGCGACATTTTCGGTTTGATTTGTATTAAAGGGTGACATTGAAATCATTGGACATATTTTGTTTTCTTTCATTGCGAGAAAATTATTGCTTGGATAATTCTTTGTACCATGTAATGGATTTTTTTCTACAAAACAATGCTTAAATTTTATAAAGTGTACTTTATCAGCAAAAACTTGCGGCAGATTGGCCAAACGAATGCATAGTTATTTGTCAACATGTCTTGGCTAACGGTAATTTCGCTGAGGTGCTGCATACTGGACCTTAAAATGAAATAGTTGATTATTGGCTTAGCAAAGGTGAAAGGAACATACATACAAGCTGCTTACGTATGTGCAAAAATTACCGTTAGGAATTTTTTCTGGTTCTGCGCTTGTTTTGTGCTTACCTGTTTGTTTACGATTTACCATAAAAAGAAGAAGAAAAACAACAACAAATATTTGGGGGAACATATTTGTTGTTGTTTTTTGTCTAAGCTACATTGTTTTGTTTATCTGCATAGGGGGAAATGGTATTTTTTTTTCACCACCTCTTGATGAAAAAAAACTGAAAGTTGTTAACATTCTCTGCCAACATTTTGCAGTCGATTTTGCTGATGTTTCAGCAAACAGTTTGCTATTTGTATCAACAAATGATTAAAAAGAACTAAATATATATTTTTTTTGGAAACCCAACCTCAGTTGAGTTTCCAACGTGCAAATTTGTTATAGAAATCTCCATTTCTGCATTGAATTGCATACTTTTTTACAATTTATTTAGTAGTTGAACGTTCAAAATTATGATATCGAATGGCAACGGGACTATAGTTCAGTTGCCATCCATAATCCACCCCTTGCATTTTTAATGCAAACTATCAAATTTTACAACAAATTTTGAATTTTTTATGTCATACTGTTAGACAATTATTCTATTTTGAAAATTCTTGCATATAATATTTTTCACTTTTCTTTGATTTAGTGACCTTTGGAAAGACAATATTATAAAAAATATAATTTTTTTTTTTATAAAATATATTAAAATTCAGTTTTTATGCTTTTTTATGTTTATTATGCATTTTTTTTTAAATCATTCTATTGTTTTTAGGAAATGCATAATCTATTTTTATTTTCCCCTTCATTCAACATTTGCTATAAAAATTATAGCAAGTTAGAAATAGCCTATTACCTTTTGAAATCAGCGACGTTTGAGCTTAAATGCCAATTTCTCAATAAAAAAAAAGATCTTGTTTTTTATGAAGAACATTTTTGTTTTTTGATATTTCTTAAATGTTTTTATTTTTGTTGGATTTTTATTGTTTATATTTTCCTGTTGACGTGGAAACTGTCTAGACATGTTTATTATTGTTGTTGGCAAAACTCAAAAATAGCCCAACAGCCTGAACAACAACAATAATAATAATAACAACACATACGATATTCAACAATATTCAAAATGTCATCGTGAAATGTTTGAAATGTTTATAAAAACCCAAAATATAATAAATTATACATCTATTATGGCAATAAGAATATTTTGTTGTTGTTGTTACTGTCTGCAGTAGTGGTTGGTGTCTGTTGCCGCCCGCCTATGCTGTAGTTGTAGCAGTGTTTTGTGTTAAATGTTTAAATGAATTCGTTGATTTAAATTTATTTTTTTTTTGCTACATAAACAAGCGACTCACTCAAGTCAATGAAGACGACATCATCATCGTCTTAAGCAGTGATATGCTTTTGAGGCAAAAAAAGAGTCCAAAACTATAACAATATTGTGGGTCTGGCTATTTGTTTAAATAAATAATTTTGTTTGATAGCTAAGTAGGGGTAGGCGCAAAGCGGGGTAAGCAGGCGACTACACACAAATTTGTGTTAATTTATTTAGAAATAACTGTATGATACTTTGTTGCACTTAGCTCACTCCACATAGTATGCATGTATGTCTGTATGTCAAAGCCATTATAGTTTTCTAAATTTTTTGTATATGTAGGTAATATACACTAGGGTGGGTCGAAAAACACTTATCAAAAATTCGATTTAAATTTTAGACTTTTGGTTTCCTTGGGTAATTCTTGTAGAATTTATCGTAATTTAATGATTTATATGACATTAAACAATTGACCCTCCCTAATAGGCAGAGATTTTTTTTTAATTTTATAAATAACTTGATTTGTTTTGAAACTAAAAAGCAAATTATCCCTTGTTGTATAGCAATTTGGCTGGTCATCACCAAACGCCGCCAAAAGATAAAGATTTTTTTTTGTCTTCTACGCTACGTTTCGCAGCAAATTAGTAAACAAAATCATAAAATTCAAACACAAGCTAGCTGCGTGATAAAAAAAAAGAAATGGAAAAAGAAAGCAACGTTTGCTTATTTATTAAAGGCCATTTAAGATGAATAAATCATAAATAAGTGTATGTTATTGAAGCAATCTGATGAAATATTTTAAAAATTTGCAAAATTGTTTTTGAAAGGCAACTCAAGAGCAAAGGAGTACAGAAAAAAATCAACATAAAGGAAAATTTTGGCTTAAACATTTAAATTATAAAAAAATTTGTGTGCATTGCCTTGCTCTTCTGGGGCATTATAGCCAAAGGTAAAAGGTCATTATTCCAATCGATTGAAAGGTTATCTTGTTTTTGTTTTTGCCTTAACTTCGTTTGAAGAAAAAAAAAAACAAGAAACTATTGATACTAGAGGAGCATTCATTAACATTTTATGTAATAATTATCACTTTGCTGCTATTTGTTAGTATAGCCATACGAGTATGTTAAGCCCACATTTGCATGCTCTATTAAACTCAAAACTAGTATAATTATGCATTTATTAAAAACCAAAAAAGAAAAAAATAAATACTCACTACATTGCGTATGTATGTGAAACAGATGTTGATTTGCTCAACTAGTTTGTTATTAACAACAATCGTTTAAGGCTTAATGATGTGGGCCTCTAGTTGATATTGCTTCATAACAGGTATGTTATAATGAATCATCATAATGACATTTTAGGAAAACTAAACTTTTTGTCAAAAACATAGTCATCTATGTTTTCATGACTTAAATTGCCATTTATGTATTTAATAACTTCATAAATATTCAATAAAGTTCAAGTTTTTTTGGGGATTTCCTGATTATGGGAACTTGCTATAATTTTATAGCAAGTCATGATTAAAAGGATTTTTGGCAAAATTTGGTGTGGAAAGTCTTAAAGGTTATTGAGAATATCAATTGGCCTTAAAATGTAGAAAATTTCGATACAAATAAAGAAATTATAAACAATTTTATAATTTTGGAAAAATACAAATTTAACTTTTTATATGTTGGAAAAAATTACTTTTCTATTATTCTAAAGCCTAAATTTTCGTTTTTGTGTTTAACTAGTTCGTAAAGATGCAATTGGTATCAAAATTTTTGGGAAATTACCAAAATTTGGAACTTGCTATAATTTTATAGCAAGTCTTATTTTAATGATTTTTGGCAAAAATGTAATGGAAAACGTATAAGAGGATATTTAGGGAATATAATTAGAAATAAAAAATTTATAAAAGCTATAATAATAACATAATTAGTGAAATTAATCTTGATTTTAAGTAAATTGTATTATTTTTTTAATAAGCAATCATTGAAATTTTTTTTGGATATTGCCATAATTTTATAGCTAGTCTAAGTTTAAAGATTTTAGCAAAAATTTAATTGAAAACGTTGAAGGGAATATTTATGAAATTTTATATGGCATACAAATTTAATAATAGCCCTAGTAATAAGAAATTAGTTAAGTTTTCTTAATTTTAGTTAACTTATTTCCTTTTTTTATCAAATTCAAAGTTTTCTAAGATTTTATGGTTTGAATTGTGTGTTTTGTGTTTGTCAAGCCAAAAAAATTTGCACTTAACATTGAAAATTGTAGGATTTTTAAACTTTTGGAACTTGCTATAATTTTATAGCAAGTCTTGATTTAAGGTTTTTTGCAAATTTTATTATGAAAAACTTTTAAGGGCGTATATAAAACATGTTTGCATATGAAAATTGGAACAAAGCTTTGATAATAAAAGAATTATTTCAAGTTTATTCAATTATTTAAATTTAAATAAAAAGTCTTTTTTTTTGTTTTTCTTTTGTTCTAATACACTGTTCTTTTTGATATTAGAACAGTGGGATCGAGGTTTCTGGAAATTTGCTTATTTTGGGTTTTTCCATAATTTTATAGCAATTTTTTAAAGTATGTTGGCAAATATTTTTTAAAAGAAACTTTTAGGATCGTTAACACGTTACTTTCTGATATATAGAAATTTATGCAAATTATTGCAAAATTTTCTAACTTGCTCAAATTTTTATAGCAACTTTTTCTTATAAGGAATTGGCCGTTTTATGTTAACAACATATTTTTTTTCAGGTTCTCATTTCACATATCCAATTGGCATTGAAATTTTTAAGAATATCCTAAAATCTGAACTTGCTATCATTTTTATGGCAACTCTTATTTCAAACAATTTTCTGCCAAAACTTAAGAACCATTCTTAGATGTTTAAAAATATTAAGTTTGCTTTGAAATTTTTCAAGATTTTGCAGTTTTTCAACTTGCTATAATTTTTATAGCAACTCTCATTATAAGAATTGTTAGAATTTTTATAACTTTCATTTAATATAGCTCAAAAATATTCGATTGGCATCAAAATTTTCAATAGTATCCCAATTTCGAACTTGCTATAACTTTTTATAGCAACTCATATTTTTAGAAACTTTTGACATTTAACAGCTTCAATGTGGTTTTCAATGTTTGAAAGCACAAGAATATTTGATTGGCATTGACATGGCAGGTTTAAACAAGTTTTGGACTTGCTATAATTTTTATAGCAAGTCTTATTTTATGAAATATTTGCAATTTTATAGATTAAATCTATTTTTAGAAGCATCATGAGTTTAAAACTACCAACTACTACTACTTCAAACTTGCTATCGTTTTTATAGCAACTATGATTTTAAAGAAATTTTGCCTTAATTTAAAAATTAAGGATTTGCATTGCTATTTTTCATTATTTCTCCATTGCTACTTTTATTATAAAAATTTTACTTAAAATATCATAATGAAATTGTCTTACTTTAATATAACTATAAAAATATGTTATTTTACTGAAATTTTCAAAAAAAAAAAAAAAAATAGCGTTAGCGTTAATTGTAACATGCAGGCGTCACTCAGGCACCTGCAATAATAATGAGAGCGCCATTTAAGAGCCAGAAAAAAAGAACAGTTGTGAAGTGCCATAAAAAAATGGCATAGCAAACGCGAGAATGTACAACAACGGCAACAAAAACACCAACAGACCCACTTTAGTGCAGCCAAAATCAGACAAGGTGCAAGTGGCGACGATGAGCCTCTGTGCCAGATTTTAGTCTTGTTGTTCTTATGGCTGCTATTTGCTAGCTGGCTGACTAGTTGGCTGTTGATACTTTTTCAATGGTTTTAGCCAAGCCAAAAAATAAAGAATGTGGAAAAACGCCATAGAGGCAAAAACAATCACCAGACCACACCAATAGGCAACCATTACCTATCTTACCTTTACACTTTCCTGCTATTATCAAAAATACCAAAAAAAAAACAAAATTCTTTGGGCTGGTCCCACCCCACCACTACACCAAATTTTCAGCTTGCAACTGTTGTTCTTTGTTGTTGTTGTTGTTTTTTTTTGCCAAGTTAAAAGAAAATTAGCCGAGCATAATTTTTCTTTTCAAAAGGCGCCAGTTCCATGGACCTCATCAAAACTCACGTCGTCGCCATCATCAAGTAAACGGGGGGGGAGGTATGTTAGGTAGGTGGTTCTGGTAATGGTTGCTGCAACCAGCGCAGACATGAAATGCTTGAATGAAAAATACAACGGCATTTGCAACAAAAAGATAGCTTGAGTCTTTTTTTTTTTCGCTGAGTTATTGTAACAGTTATTGTTGTTTTTGTATGAAATGATATTGTCAGGATACTGTTTTTTTGCTTGGGCCTAGGAACTGTGACGATTTGTGGGCGGCAAAACTGGTGGTAGCTCGCAATGTTTTATAGACATGCAAACCTGGAAGAAACATGCTATGCCATAATAAATCCAAAAAAGTCAGGGGCCAAGGCTAAAAAATCTTGGATTTAGAGGAGCAGAGGGTAATGTAAAGACTTTGGCATAGAAAACTTCAAATTTTAGGCAACAAACAAAATGCTGTAAAAATCTAAATCGGAAACTTAATGTAGGTCAAAAAATCCAAAAAATATCGAATAAAAAAATTTATGAAAAAAAAGGGAAATAAAAAATAAAAAGGTAATATAAAACAAAAATATTTAAAATATTTTGAAAAATACCAAAAAAGATAAAAAACTATACAAACTAAAAAAAAATTACAAATTACAAAAAAATACAAATTGAAAAAAATTAAAAATTACAAAAAAATACAAATTAAAAAAGTTGCAAATCTCTTTCAATTTAAATGGTATGCAAAAATAATTAAAACCATTTTTAAAATATAACAAAATGTATTACATTTTAATTTTAAATTCATTTATAAAATTAAATTTTTTTTATTCCTTAATTAAACACAAAAAATCTTCTCTGACTTAATTTTGTTTAATCTTAGATTTTTTTTATATATTTTTTTTATTTTTATAATTAATTCTCTTTTGGAAGTCTTCACTTATCTTTGAACCCAATCTCTTTCACTTTGTCTTCTTTATACTTCATCGATTATGACTTAATGATTCTTTATTTCTGATTCTTGGAAATTGAATTTCGTCAAGATTTATGGGGGAGTTTTGTGTTGATTTCTGCTATCTATTTATTATTGTTTAAAGATTTTTTTAAATAGTTTTTTAAATGTGTCTATTGAGTGAGTGGTGTTGGCTCACACTCGGTATGAGTAAGAGCACAGCCATACATAGAAGAGCATCGCAGACAACGCGTTACGGTAGCATGAGATCATAATTTATTTATTTTCAAACTATGACACCAATATACAATATATGTGTAGTTAAAAGCCAACGATAGCTACGAGATACGAGAAATTCCCCGAAAAAAGACATGGCCCCAATATTAACGAAAACAATCAAGCAAAAAAAAAAAATCTCCATATTTGGAAATTTAACAAGTATTTTGTCGCTAAAAGATCAAATAAGCGTGCGAGCAAAGATTTCGTTGTCATCAAACTGAGAAAAAAAAACAAATACCCAACAAAAACCCCTTTTTGAATTAATTAGGCAACACTAGGTATGTCGGTTAATTTGCAAATTAAGGCACCCCCCTACCTCACACACACACACACACACCTTACTGTGCAAACCTTTTTATTTCAAGAGAGCTCCCATAGCCCCGTTTTCGGTTACCTCTAATATTGATTAGTAGCTATTGGGCCAAATCTCTAGACACCACAGCACAGCACATCACTTCACAGCACCTGCTGCTGCTGCTGTCCTCCTAAGTGATTCGACATTTTCTCATACATTTTTGTAAGTTTATTAACTTCATTTTTGTTTAACAGCTTAAACTTCATTTTTTTTTGTAGGTTTTACCTTTAAGAGATTGCTCAAAACACAGCTAAAAGACACAACAAAGCATTCTCCCCATATGAACTGTCCTAATTTATGGTAGTTTGTTGTGTTTTATTGGTCTCGTATACACTGGGAAAAAAGTTGGTGGTTTGTAAACGAAAAATAAAATAGAGGACACATAAATTTCACACTTGAGTGAATTGTTCTCCAAGAAAGTTTCGTTTGGTACTCAACTTATATTTAGGGCATAAGATGTTTGAGGGAAATATTGGGTTGCCCAAAAAGTAATTGCGGATTTTTCATATAGTCGGCGTTGACAAATTTTTTCACAGCTTGTGACTCTGTAATTGTATTCTTTCTTCTGTCAGTTATCAGCTGTGACTTTTAGCTTGCCTTAGAGAAAAAAAAGTGTAAAAAAGTATATTTGATTAAAGTTCATTCTAAGTTTTATAAAAAATGCATTTACTTTTTTTAAAAAAAAATCCGCAATTACTTTTTGGGCAACCCAATATATAGCAAATATTTGCCACAAACATACTTTGTTTACAAACTATTCTCTTCGGTTAGAATAGTTATTTAGTGGTTAGCAAACTCTCAAGGCAACGCTTTTTCTGTGGGTATAACATCAAGAGAGAGTTTTTTTGTTTTTTCAGTGTATATGTGTGAAGGTCTTCTACGCGTCTGTCGAATTGTCTGTGCCAGTCTTCTTGGTCTACGTCACTAATGACCTCCAACCATTAATGAAATTATTGATGAGAGTTAACTCACCTTTTTGTTTGCCTTGTTTTAATATTTCGGCTAACAAAAACCACCATACATTCACATTCATTCACCCAGCAAACCTCAAAAGACAACTTTTATTTGATAGATAGAGAGAGAGAGAAAGGAGGGGAGGCGGTAGGGGAAAGAGAAAAATGATGTGAATTGTTTTTTAAACTATTTGCTTAGACAACAGCGTCATGTTGGTGTATTTCACAACATCTATATTTTTGGTTTTATTAGCTACGAGTTTATCTCTCTTCTGGTTTGGTTCGTTCGTTTCGTTGATTTCGTATAGGTCCACAGTTCAATCCTATGAAATTCTGCATAACGCAAAAAACCTGTACACAAATGTTGAAAAAAAAACCAACAACAGTCATAAAAATTTTTATATTTTCATATCGAAAAAATTTTCATTGTTGTTACTGTTGTTATTTTTTTAATTGCCTACAGCGAAAAGTAAACATCTAATTTTTTATTTCAATACCAAGAGAGCCAAGAAAACAGCTAATCACACATTATTCTCTTCTAATTTTAGATTAACGGTCAACAACAACAACAGCAACTCCCTCCTCTACCCACAACCTCGGCAACATTAACCGTAACAGCAACATTGCCTTGTGCCCCAACAACACCAACAGCAGCAACGGCGCCGGCGCAACAGCAATATCTGAATCATTGCTGTAATAGCACCATGCCCGCTATGCCCACTGAGAAGGCAGCCACAGCAGTATCATTAACAGAAAATAATTTTAGTGAATTGAATTTTAAAGAATTAGCCAATACCGCTGCCGTAGTAGCTGCCACCGCTGCCATGGCCACTACCGCCACAGTTCCCGTTAATGCTGGGCCCATGTCAACGGCGACATCGTGTCGTCAACAAAATGCTGCCCATCATCACCATCAACAACAACAGCAACGACATCTATGTGGTTGTGGCAATGCCTCAGCTCCTGAGGTTACCATGCGTACGAAATTTATGACCAATGGTAAGTAGGGGGATTAATTCAAACAAATTCAAAAAAAAAAAAATAAAGAAATATTCATGCAAAGATTAAAGGCTTAAATGATGAAAAATTAAAAACAAAAACATATAAAATGATAGATAAAGACTACACGTGTTAAAAAAGAGAAATGATATAAACAAAATGAAAGAAAACAAAAAAAAATATTAGGTATTCAAGATCTTATACCAATATACACCTAACCTTACTAAAAATTATTATAAAAATAAAAACTAACGAAGCTTTTGTTTTTTTTTTCTCAAAAACTGAAGTTTTTGAACTTGCTATAAAATTTTATAGCAAACTCAAAATTTTAGAAAAATTACAATATACGCCTAACCTTATTAAAAATTATTATAAAACTAAAAACTAGTAAAACTTTTTTTTTCCAAAAAACTGAAGTTTTTGGACTTGCTATAAAATTTTATAGCAACTTAAAAATTTTGTAAAATTCTAATATTCATTTTAATACTTAAAATATTTAAAATACATACATACAAAGTACATACTTGTCTTTTCTCAAAAAACTCACGTTTTTAGACTTGCTATAAAATTTTATAGCAACTTGAAAATTTTGAAAAAATCTAATAGTCATTTAATACTTAAAAAATTTTAAATAAGAAACTGCATACTAGATTTTTCTCAAAAAAAACTGAAGTTTTTGGACTTGCTATAAATATTTTATAGCATCTAAAAATTTTGACAAATTGCCATATGTATTCATCTATTCCTATTACAAATCCTTCAAAAATATATATAAACTCGGAATACTTGCCCTTTTCCAAAGAAATAGAGTTTTTGGACTTGCTATAAAATTTTATAGCAACTCAAATTTCATAAAAAAGTGCAATATTTTTTCTAAAATTATTCAAAAAACAATTTCGAAAAACATATAATTAAAAAATAGTAGCGTTTGGACCAGAAAATTGAGTTCTTATACTTGCTATAAAATTTTATAGCAACTCTGAAGGTTTAAAAAATGGTTTAAAACTTAATAGATAAAAAATCTATACAATGTGGAAAGTCTAATGCAATAGCTATTGTTGTCCAAGCATAACTCTCGACTTGCTATAATTTTTTTTTTAAATACAAAGAATACAAACACAATATAGAGTGATATACATTTAAATAAATGGAAGAAGGCAAGAACTATATTTTATTTCATTAGAATTCAAAATTTTAAATTGCTAAAATTGTATATCAACTTTCAATTTCATAAATTTTATGTAAAATAATAATTTTGAAATGAAATATTTAATTTTTTATTTGCGATAATTTGGTTTTCTTACTCTTATATTTGTTTTATAGCATGTCACAAATTATTGTATAAGAAAAAAATCATAAATTGAAATAGTCTTTAATTATATATTATTACTTGGTTAGAAGAATTATGCTCTCTCTCGCTTTTGCTCTCTTTCTTTTTCTCACTTTTCTTTGGTAAAAAAGAATGTTTTTTTTTTTACTATTTTTACCTCTAGTAATTCTTTCTGTGTATTTCTTGTCTGCTTTCAGGACATTCATCACCCCTTACAGCGGCCTTGGCCACACAAAACTCTTCACCCTCGTCATCACCTCAACGTTTATCAATTGCATCAAATGCCAGCAGTGTCAGCAGCAATACCACATGTTGTCGTCTGCGTTATCAACAACAGCAACAACAAACAAGCAATGGTATTGGTAGTGTTGCTGGTGTTGGTATTGAAGCGACAGCAGCAGCAGCAGCAGCAACAACAACAACATTGGCCTCATCACAAACTTCCACATCATCCGGTGGCTCATTTGCCATGTCATCCGCGTCCTCCACAACAAACAATTCGACAAACAATTTGTATCCCGCTAAAGCATCACCACCTGCCGCCACCGCCGTTACACCACCAAAGAAATCGGCAAAAGATTTTTATTTTGGTAAATACATTGGTGAAGGCAGTTTCAGTAATGTCTATTTGGCGAGTGATGTGAATACAAAACGTGAATATGCAAGTAAGTGTAAAAAGAATTTTTTATTTTTAAATAGATTAATGCTATAACACACACACACACATAACTGTGTGTATGTATTTTTTGTGCTATTGTACAGTGAGTGAATTGTGGCGACCAAAGTAAACAAAATGACTAATAGCCTTAGATTTTATGTGTGACCTCTAATGATGGTCAAATTAGAAGACTATTTCTACTAGCAGCCACTATGGATGAGATAGGCAGGGGTTTCTTTCGAATCGAATCGATTAAACATCCGCCTTTGTCACAATACTGAACAGCAAATATTCAACGGTTTTTAGTCCGTTCCTCCGTCCCTGCTATCTAACTTTACCATGTGTTCTCTTTTTAAGTAATTTTTTTTTTTATATATATAAAATTACTTTTTGGTTTTGTTGTGGTTGTTGTTAATTGAGGATTGTTTTGGTTTTGTTTTTGTTTATTTTTATTTTAATGCTGTTTTTTTTTACGACATTCATTATCTTTTGACAAACTCTTGGCATATACAGTTAGCTGAGTGATAGGCTTTTGGTTTCTTCTCTTCGCTGAGAGTGTGTGAATTAAAACAAACAACTCTGAGAGAGTGACTTAAACAACTTGACTAACTGGCCGTTATAATGGGATTTTTTATATAATATTTTTATATCTTCTCTTTGCTGAGAGTGTGAATTAAACATTTCTGAGAGAGTGACTTAAACAACTTGACTAACTGGCCGTTATGGTGGGATTTTTTTATATATTTATTTTTTTCAGGGTTTTTATTCGAATGTGCAATGAGTAGAGGACGAAAAAAAAAATACAGCCGTTTTTTTTTCTTTGGAATATTTGTATATTGTACACATAAATCTACATATCATATTGAATTTCTTTGAATTATAAAATTGCTGGGATTTTCCTTTCTGCATAAATTGACACTACTTTTATTTAAACGCCCTGCCCTGGCTTGACGTAAATTTCTGCGAAAAATTCTGATGAAGGCAAAATGTGGCAATGGTGTGGACACTTGATATTTAAATATGGTAAATCTAGGCATTTCATTTTCTGAGGTTAAAGGAATTTTGTAAAATTTTTTTGCAACTTAAATCATATGCACATTATATATAATTCAACAGTCTGTTTGTTTGTATGTGCCCATTGCTATTACAAAGTAGAGGGAGGTCTAATTTTGAAGGGTCGATGTTGATTTTAAATAACTTTAACGCATTGTCCAATTGTCTATCTTTTTATGGAACAAATTGAGAAATGTTATCATTTAACATTGAAGACAAAACAATCTCTATTAAAAAATCTTTCTTTGTTTTTTTTTTTTTTCATTTTAATATTTCCTTCCTGAAACTCTTAATCTAAAATACCAATGCTTTCAAATTCAATACTCCCCCCCCCCCCCCCCCCCCCCTTTATTTCACTCTAATGTTTTTTCTTTTTTGTTTTGCCAAAGGTATTTTGTTTTGTTTTGTTTTTTTGGTATGAGAGATTTCTCTAAAAAAATGTCTTTCTCATACATTTCTTTCTTTCCAAAAAAGAAGAAACCAAAAAAAAAAAAAAATTAAAAAGAAATACCAAAGAAACCACCAAATAGAGATTTCTTTTAATTTAATGACCATTATTCCCACCGAAAATCTAGAGTGAACTCGTACTCTCCAGCACTGTTTTTGAAAACCGTAACAATGATATACGAGGAGAGTGTGGTGTTGAGCAGAAGAGTGCAGTGTACACAAGTCGTTGTCCAAACAAATGAAATATACCGTTGCTTTTAAGCGACAACAATGACTTGACAAAAGATGAGTTTTGTTCATTTAGCTAGCCAAAAACAAAATAATAGAAGAGTTGAAGTTACATTTTGGTTTTTTTTTCTTTTTTTTGGGAAAGAAAGGAAGGAAAAAAATAACGTTTAAAGAATTGAAATTGAATTCATAAGTGTATATAGAGTACATACATACATACATTATAAAGAAGAAAAAAAAATGTAAGAAAAAAACATTTTATCGCTTACACGTGTCGCTTAGTTTTTTTGCGGCTCTTATTATTGTTGTTGTTTGTTTCTCCTCATATGGCTTAACAAAAACAAAACACTAACAACAGAAACGTATGTATGTATGACCGCTTGGAGGAAATATGGTGAAAAAAAAAATAATAAAACCCAAGCTAAGCAGCAATTTTTATTAAGCCATAAGCAATTGTTTAACATTTTTGTTTTGTAATTGTTTTTGTTGTTGCGGAGTAAATAGCGTACACATAAATAAAGTTTGTCTGTCTGTCTGCCTTTCCCTCTTTAGTAGTTTTGTTTTGATTTTTTATTTTCTTAAAGATTCAAAATAAATAAGTTCGTTAACTTTTACAGTAAAAAAAAAAATTGCAAGAGTTTTGCGTACTCAAAAATTTGTGCAAATTTGCACAAATTGTTACTGGAAGTTGTACGCGTACTTAATTTGTCAGCAGAAGAGAGCGGAAGATTGCGTGAGAGCGAGAGTTTGGTAAATCAGTGCTTTAAATTTTCTTTATAGTTTAATTAAACAGCTGGTTTTCATTAAGCAGCTGTTTAATTCAAATAAATAGCAAGAGAGTAAAGGCTGTACTTAAATTAGGTTGAAAAGAGGGTGCAGATATTAAAAACTATGAAAACTCTTGAAACTATAAAGTAACCTCTAACAAGAAATTTTTAAGCTCTGATTTACCAAACTTTCGCTCTCACGCACTCTCCCGCTCTCTTCTGCTGACAAAGTCATGAGAGAAATCATTGTACAAAATGTTAGTCTAGTCAGATGAAAACTGCGCCCTCTATAGGCGTAATGTATCTTAAAGGATTCATTGCAGTGTCGGATTGCTGTTTTTTGTTTAGTTTTGGAAAAATTTTACTTTTGCGATAGTATCCTTCGGAAAAATATCATTCGATTTGCAGTCAAAAAATTAAATATCGATAGTACCAACGATATGTTGCCAGCTCTAATAAACACGGCTCCCTCTTTCCTCAATCTGATTATTGAGAGTTGGTTGAAAAAAAAAAATCTATTGGTGAACACTGTTATATACCAAACTCTCAGTACATTATTCTCGCTCTCACTCTCACAGTAGATGATCGAGAGATTAAGTTCCCAAATAACTTTCAACTTTTTCAACCTTCTTGAATAGGTGAACACACTTAATAACATATTTTTGTACCATAATATTTATAACCTAGACATTTAAACTGGCTGTCTAAACCCAACATCCTATACTCTTTGTGGCTAGCCTTTAAACTGATACAATTGAGTTATGCATTTTCTAAATACCACATATACAACCAAACAACAACTAGTTGAAATGTCTCCATAATGTTCTACCTTTACTGTTAATATAGCCAACAATTCATCCGGTTTGTAGAATAGTTGTTTATTTATTATTACATTTAGTATAAGAAAAAAACCAGCCATGCCACCAGCTCTAGTGTGAAAACCATCACATCATAATCATTATACGCCTCCCTCCCTCCCCTTCATACCTCTAAAAATCAACTAAAGCCTAAACCCTTTACAAATATGGTGTGGAATTTTTGGGAATTTCATTAAGAAATGTGTACCTGTGATACCAAATTTGTAAAGAAAACATAAACAATTTGGTTAACACTTTTTTTCACTAAACTAAATCCACCTCCCACTCTTGCTCCACCACACCAAATATGTGAAATGCACTACTTATGATGTATGTACATATACATACATACATGCATATGAATGGAAAAGTGTTATCTGGGGAAGTAAAGCACCACCTCCAACTGCTTCACCTCACTTTGCCTTCTATTCAAGCATAGCCTAACCAGCAGCAGCTAGCTAGCTGTAGCAGCTATCGCATCACGCACAACACCTGACTAGAAAAATATTTCATTTTATCGTTTTAAAATGTTTTTTTTACTGTTGTTGTTGGTTTACCTGGTGGCGGTGATTATCTTTTGATTTTGTACGTGATTTCTATGCCACCACACCACCAGTCAGTCAACCTGACTTAGCCTTCCGTAAGATTTGTTTTTTTCTACATTTTTGGTTTTTCTTTCTTATGAAATAAAGACAAAAACTCTGACGATAATAATTTGAGTTGGGGGGGTTCTTCGATGGGAAGAAGGGTGGTGGTCCGAGAGGCGATATAATCAAATCGACTATAATATAATACACTTAAAATGTGACACATTGACGTCAAATTCATTAAGACCCAAATTCCTTTTGGAAATTCCCAATCACATACAATCGAAAACAAACAATTCAAATCAAATCAACATTGGAGCATAGAAATGCAAAATCATATGAGGCAAAAAATAAAACAATTTGCTAATTTACATATAATAAAATGTGGGGTTTTTATGAATAAAACAATAGCAAAAAAACAAAAAACAATAAACATTTTTTATAACAGAAATAATTGTTATTGATTTTTAGTTTTAATTGCTGCAAAACTCCCCGGTATAAAAGCTTACAAAGCCAAAAAGTGCAAAAGCAATTTAATAAAATAAAAAAAAAAATTATTTTATGGGAAATGGAAGCAGTAAAAATTTAAAATAAATAAAATATAATTTTTTTATATATTTTATTTTTTTTTTATATATTTTATTTTTTATTTATTTTATTTTTTTTATTTATTTTGTTTTTTTAGATTTATATTTATTTATTTTTTATATTTTTATTTACTTGTTTTATTTTTTATTTATTTTATTTTATTTTATTTTTTTATTTATTTTATTTTTTTATATATGTTATTTTATTTATTTTTCATTAAAATATTTTATTTATGTAATTTTTTAATTATTTCTCCATTTATTTTATTTTTTATCTATTTATTTGATTACTTATTTTCATATAATTGTTTATTTTATATTTTTATACTAATATTTTTTTTATTATATATTTTTATTTGTTTTTTTTTATTATTTATGTAATAGAATAAATAAAAATTAAAAAAATAAAATGCATAAAAATTGAAAAAAAAAGAATAAAATTAATAAAACAATAGAATTAAATAAAAATATAAAAAAATAAAAATATAAAAAAATCAAATAAAAATAAAAAAAATCATATAAAAATAAAAAAAAATAAATAAAAAAAAAATAATAAAAATTATTTTTTTAAGACGTAAGATAACAAATATATTTTTTTTATTATTATTTTATTTTTTATGTATATTTTATTTTTTTTTTTTAATTTTAAATTTTTTATTTTTTTTTTTTAATTTTTTATTTTTTTTTTTAATTTTTTTTTTATTTTATTTATTACATTTTTATTTTATTTTGTTATTTTTTGTACTTTTTATTTTTATTATGTATTATGTATAGAATAAATAAAAAATATAATAAAAATAATAAATAAAATAAACCAATAAATAAATAAAATAAACCAAAAACATCAAATTCATATAAAATGAATAAATAATAGAATAAAATACATAAAAAAATAATTAAATACAAATATAAAAAAAATCAAATAAAAAAATAAAATTAAAAATTAATTTATAATTTTATGTATTTTATTTTTTAAAAAAATTGTTTTTTCATATATTTTTATTGATTCTATATTTTATTTACTTTATTTTTTATGTTTTATTATTTATTAATTTATTTTTATTTTGAATAAAATTTAATTGTTTTATAATTATTTTTATATAATAGGTATATTTTTTATTTTTATTATTTTTGTTTTTCATTTTTATTAAGTTTTTTCATTTCATTTTGTTTTTGTTCAATTTTCAGTCTTTTTTATTTAAAATTAATTAAATTTTTTATTTATTAAATTTCATTAAAAAATTTAATTTTTTTACGTATTAGTTTTATAAACTTTTTTTTTGTTAATTAATTTAATTTTTTATAATTCTATTTTATATTTTATTAATTTTTTGTTTTTTTTTTTTATTAATTTATTTTAAATTTTTATGTAAATGTTTATTTTAATTTAAATTTATTTTTTTAATTATATTTACAATTTATTTATGTTATTTCTATTTTTTATTTATTAAATATTTTTTTTTTTTGTTTTTTCATTTCATTTTGTTTTTGTTCAATATTAAGAAAACTAGCACCTCAGACACAACATCCATAACAATAAGTCTCTCGTCTTAATTAGCGTATGTTAAAGTAGTTTGCTAAAAATAGAACGTCATGTTGGTCTTTGTTTCACCTTCTAGGGCCAACAAAGCTGCTCTGCGTTACATTATACCCACACCCACTCACGTACCCAGTGAAATAAACATTCGTCACAAAGACCAGCCGCTTGCAAAAGTTTCAATCAAACGGTCTAGGCATTTAAGACACTCAGTCTTTGTCTCCCCCCCCCCCATCCCCATCTCTCGCTCCTAGTGCCATAAAATGAGGGTGTTACATATTCCGTTTTTTTTTATTGATCTTGCCACATTACACAGCAACACGTCCAGCCCATGAACAGAAAAACGGTCAAATGACACAAACGCCTCCATTCACATGAGATTGTCATAAATAGACTCCCAAGAAATGGATACTTTACAAGCAGACAGAATGAGAGAGAAAGAGAGTGAGTGAGAGAGAGAGAGAGATAAATCCGTCAGTAAGGCGGCCAATGAATTGTAGCTGTACCATTCACATGTTGTTCTTGTTGCTTTTGTTTTGTCTGTGTTTTTTTTTACATATGGACATTTCTAATATTACGACCGCATTCTTGGCTAATTGTCCCGGCCAAAAACAAAACAACATCACCTAAACACAGCGTCCCCCCCTCCCAACGTCAGGTTCTCGTTCTGCTTGTGGGGACTTGGGAAAAACTTGCCTTTTTTTTAAGAATGAAAACTCAACCGACAATACAGAGATACAAATAATATTTGTTGTAAATAATCTTAACACGGTCGTTTGCTTTACGTCTGGCGCCAATTGACCACAATCTCAAAGCAGAAAGCAAAAAAAAAAAAAAAAAAAAACTTGAACATAATCAACGGATTTCATTTGTTTGTCAGCGAGACGTATCGTTTGTTCCGTTTCGTTTGTTATGTCAAGAGTATAAATTGCAAAGGGAAAATTCTGAAACAAAAAAAAAAAAGAAATACAGCTTTCCCACACGTGTTGGCTCAATTAGGCGTCGGCAATTAGATAATGATGCGACAAAGAAAATCTGCATTTAAATGCCAAATTTTTGGTAAAAATACCAACAGTTTTTTTTTTATAAATTTAGCAATAAAAGTATTTTTTTTTAATTTTGTCTCAAAATTAACCGAATGAAAAAGATGCTATAAAAATTATAGCAAGGCCTAAGAACAAAATTATAATTTTATCTATATTTTATATCAGTTGATATAAAAGTTAAAGCAAAGCACAATTTCAAGAATATAAAAAAAATTAAATTTATTTAACAAAACAAAAAAATATTTTCAATTAAACCAAAAATAGATGCTATAAAAATTATAGCATGTCCTGAATTAATAACTTTAAGAAACTTTGGCTTGAATTTTCCTAAATTATAAACATATTTGCATGGTTTTTTTTGAAATTTTCCACAAATTTTGAGAATATATAAGTTGCTATAAAAATTATAGCAAGTGTAAAAGTTTTAAAAAATTTGTAAATGGATTTTTACAAATGGAGGCATGAGCAATAAGAAAACATAATTATCGTAAAGATTAGAAAAAATTAAAACCTAAAAAAATTAAGAAATTAAGTTTCCAAAAAAGTCTCGTAAGCAAACAAAAAAAAACTATTTATGTTTAAGGCTACTTGACAAAGAATTTCAAATATTTCTGAATTATATTTGGTCAAAATTGTAATAAAATTCCAAGTAGAAAAAGTTGCTATAAAAATTATAGCAAGCCTCAAACTCAAGTTTTAAAACATTTCTAATGCAATTTCGTAAATAGTAGACAAAATTTTTGGACAAAAATTTTATTTTATAAGCAACATTATAAAATTTTTCACAAAAGAAAAAAAATTATGTATATATATACATTTTTTTTAATTTTTTTATATAATTTTAATATTTTTTTTTAAATTTTTTTATATAATTTTTAAATTTTTTTTTTTAATTTTTTTATATAATTTTTAATTTTTTTATATAATTTTTAAATTTTTTTATATATTTTTATAAATTTTTTTTTAATTTTTTTATTTTTTTATATATTTTTTTTATATATTTTTTTATATATATTTTTTTATATATATTTTTTTATATATATTTTTTTAAATATATTTTTTTATATATTTTTTTTATTTTACATTATTTTATATATTTTTTTAATTTTTTTATATTTTTTTTATAATTTTTCTATAAATTTTTTTAATAGTTTTCTTTTTATATGTTACCTTTTATATGGAAATTTCCATCAATGTTTCGTTTCCATTAATTGGTTGTTTTGTCTTGGTCTCCCCTTCATATGAGATTTGACAATTTTAGCTTTTCGCCCCCAATAGTTTTTGTTTGCTTCTAACAAATTTTATTAGACCCTCCTTATTTTCATTCAAAAATAGTTCTCATCTCTACTCCCCTATACAAATGGTATAATTTATTAGACATGTGTGTATATATAGTGTGGTTATTTTTTTCTTTTTCTCGTCTTGCTGATAAATATAGAATTGTTTTTGTCAAGGCGGGGGTAAATCATCACCTTGTTGTAACATAAGTGTTGTAATATGTTTTTCATATACATATGTATATACAAATGTAGAAAACAAACTAAGAAAAAAAATCAAAGTGGGTAGTTTTCCAGCGTCATATCAGATCCAGCTTCAATTTATTTTTTTTTGCTTCCATACAATTTCAATATGTTGTTTACTTAATGTAGAAACCAAATAAAATCCAACAGCTCTGCTTATCTGGTCTTTCCCCATGGCATTACTTTTGAAACGCCTTCTCCTCCCTCTCTTGATGCTCATGTACTCATACAGGGTAGGTTCATTTGGAGGCACTTTATTAATAACAACGACAACAGACAGAAATGCTAGAAAGCAGTAGAAAAAAAACCAAAAACTTCTTGGAAAAACACTTAGGGAGTACTCAAAAGGAAAAATACTGGAATCATTCGTGATGTACATCATTCTACAATCTAAGAAAGTTGCCCAACTCTCCCATAGAGTGCAAGTTAGGTACTGACACGCTGTAGGTAGTGGTGGAGATACGTACTAGACAAGCAGCTGCTGCTGATATTTGTTTTTTGTTCCTACAATTTCGGATTTGCTAAGAATGGTTGGTTAATGATGTTGATGGCCCGGGATGGATTGCTTACTGTGTTGTTTAGCCAAAAACAACAAATGCAACAAATATTGTCTGCAAAGATATGCTGCAGTCATCCCAAAAAAAAGCAAAATAAAGGAAAACAAATTATCACTTTTGAAATGTTTCTCATTGGGTAAGAAAAAGGTGGCCAACGTCAGCTTATTTGTTTTGGACAAAACAAAACAACCGACAAATCTTCCAAAAGAAAACCTTAGCAAATTGAGTGTTCTTTTGGTGGTAAGCAAGAAAATTCTATCATGCCTTGACATGTGAGCATGTGTTTTTAAGCTTCCAAATCTTCTAGGATCAATTAGTTAAGGGATTTGTTTTCCTAAAATAGTTGCTCCATTATGGCGGCAGTTGAATAATACACACAGAAAAATAAAGTAAATAATTTTGTGTTTAAGTTTCAAATCTAATATAGATTACTAAGAATGTCTTGACATTTAAAGTTAATTAGTCATGCATGTTCATTTATTGCATTTAAGATTGGTTTTAAATTCGCTTGAAATTTGAACCTTATCAAGCTTTGACCGGGGCGAAATTTTTATTTTACAAAAATATGTTGTTTGTTCAAGACTTTTTTCTCTGTGTATACTACTATTGGCCTAGCTGTCCCAGCATTTTCCTCAATCCTTTTTTGTTGTTTTTGCTAGCATAAGCAGATTATTACATGGCTATACAACAATATGCAGCTGTGCGTATGATTTGCTGGAATACGGTGGCATGTCTTAGGTGTGCGTGTGAAAGTGTGTATTTATGTTAGTGCCTACACAGGTAATATCTTTGTTTTCCTCGGAAATGGACACTTTAAGAAAGTGTTGTTGTTTTTTTTTTTTTGTTGTACGTCTTAAAACAGTTAGCAAAGAGCGACAGCTGTTGCTAGCATAATAAAATTAATTAAATGTTATACAAATAAATCCATGCCATGCATCATGGTATTGTAGGATGATAGGATAGAAATCGAAGAGAAAGCATGTGATGTGCGTTGTGGGTAAAGATTTCGACGACAAAGTCTACGACAACGCTAAACTAATAAAATGAAGAGGAAAAAAACAGGCATCATCCATCACACACACACACACACACACAAGCACCTGATGTTTGTTTTTCGCCAGGCGTCACTCATAATGACGTTAGAAGGTATTTTTAAGCTCCATAGAAATACGCACCCATAACCACCCATTGGCGCATAAACTCTGTCACCATACATCCAGCTGTCTAGACCGGAGTACATACGTATCTCTCTTTTTTTTCTCCATACATGTGACATTAGAATTATGGCATACTCTCATAATAGCAGCAGAAACAGCTAAACGTCAAAAAAGTTCAAAGTTTTCATTGTAGAGCTTCATATCTGTCGGTTTGTTGTTATATACTCATACCTCGCTATTCACTTTTTTATTTACCAATTAAATTGTTGTTTTTGAATTTTTCCATAGTACTACTATAAACAGCAGCTTTCCTTCAACGTCATTTGTTGTTTTCGAAAAACGTAAGAGTTTGTTTTTGTCGCTTTAAAATGAAAAAAAAAAAAACACCTCGCACACACGGCTGGCTGTCTTGTCTATTCAACAACAAATTTGATTATCATATATGTGTATGTGCGTGTGTGTGTGTGTGTGATTGTGGTGTGCTCTGAATGGCGTTGGGTGGTTTGAGGTGGCGGCAGGCCTGCAAAATAAGTAAACAATTATTTTGTTTTTCTATTATTGAAGTCCTCTCAAGTACTACTACCTACTACTCTTTATCAAGATTACGTTCCATGATAGATTTTTTTGTATTGTCACACAAATTGAATGCGTCACAATAACATTATAATAATGGGTTAGAAAGCGGACAAACACTTTCAGTAAGAAAAGAGAACGAACTTGTGCAATATTGCTTCTGCTGTTGTTATTGCTACACTTGCCATTTCCTGTATGTTCACGCCAGCAATGTGAAGATAATCTTTTGACTTGAAAACATTGTAAATAAAAAATTTACAATAAAAAAATTATTCTAAACATAAAAATATTAATAAAGGAAGTAATAAAACTTAAAACATAAAAATAATCACAATAAAAAGGAAGGAATAAAAAAAGAAATCAAAAGTAAATAAAAAGAAAATGATAAAAATAAATAGGAAAAAAAAAAAAAATTATAATAAAAGCGCCAACAGACATTATAATAAAATAAATCAAATTGAATATAAAATAAATGAATAATATATAAAATAGAACTAAAACAAATTAAGAGAAAAAAATAAACAAAGAAATAATAAAAAAACAATAAACAATAAAATAACAAATAATAACTGGATAAAAAAAAATAAATAAAAAGTTATAAAAAATAATACAAAAATAAAATAATAAAAAAATGATAAAAAAATAGTAAATTATAAAAATAAATAAGAAATAAAAAAATAATAATAATTAAAAAAATAAAAAATAAATAAAAATAAAAAAGACAAAAAATAAAATAAAAAAAAAATTGAAAAGAAAATTAAAAAATTAAACAGTAATTAAAAAATAAATAAAAATCATTAACAAATAATAACAAAATCTAAACACAAAAAAAAAAATGAATGAGAAATTTAAAAAAATAAAAGGTTAGGTTGAAAAGAGGCTTAATCCGCCCCATGCCACTATGCACATACACCTAAGCCAGTAATCGGCTAGTTGTGCGCTTTAAAAAAAACATAAGAAATTATAAAAAAAGATAAATAAATAAAATAACAATAGTAGCTTTTTTCAAACTGAGAATTGTTGCCTCTAAGATATCAATTTCCAGCTAATCTATGCTTATGTCATAAGGATGCTTCACATTTTGAAATATCTAACCTACATACATATATAAATATTAAATGCCTCAATTACCGATTACCTTCGATTTGTACTCATCAAAGCTTGGTACAAGTGGGCCGACTACTTCATACAGACATTACTATCCAACCAACACCACCTCTCACGCCCACTTTACTCACATTTGATATTACTCACTCTCTCTTACCTCCTACCTCCCAATGTAAATATCATAGTGTGTAAGCACACACAACAAAACGACACCAAAGCAATTGAGACAATGGACTTTGTTACATCAAGTTAAAAGTAATGAAAACAAAAATAGGTCTTTTTGCCTTATCTACCCTGCGCTCCTAGCATCAAAGTGTGTCCCCTTAATGGCCCCATAATAGTAGTCTCGAGCAGTTGTTGTTGCGCTTGTTTGCCTTGGTTTTCTTTAAATTCATTCATTCATACTCCATTCATGATGATGCTCTTATTTTGTGTGTTCACTTTGAAGATGAGAAAAAGGAAATTATGAGCATGATGATGATGATGTTGTGTTATTGTTGTTATTTTGTATTCCCGTGTAGTTGCTCTTGTTATTTTCATCAAAGTAATATTAAATGTGTGGTGTACTTGTGTACTTGTGTTTTGTTTTTGTTTTATTTTCTGTCTTAAAATTCGCGTCTGTATTACATTTCTCTTTCTATGCATAACACACGGTACATACATACATTACATGTGTGCAGTACTCATATGTAGAGTATTTGTTTTTTTGTAATTTTTTTCATAATTGTCTTTATCTACACAACCACAGCCAGCCAGCAAAGCTTCAAGCATTCGTGCTCTTTAGCTTTTTTGGGGTGGGGTGAGACCAGAAGATTATTTTTGTAGACCAACCGCATAGTAGAGTAAAGTGTTGTTATTGTATTCATCTTTCGTTTGTTTTCGTTACTTGCTTTTTTGTTTTTATTATTGTTTACTCTACTTACTGCTAAGGGGGGGGCTTTGGGGTTGGGGTTGCTGAGGTTGCTAAACACACATTCCATAAAAAAGATGATGAAATTCTCATATGAAAAATGTTAATAAATTTTCTTTGCCTTATGTTGTTGTGTTTTGTTCGCTCTTCAATGGCCAAATGACATGAACTTGTGTTCAGTGATAAACGTCCGAAAATAGTTTGTAGTATTGTAACTAGGGGTCTAATCGCTGATCATGATTATGAGCGTAGAAAATTAATAAAGTATTGATTAAGGTATGGCCTATAGGTGGTGGATGGGGTAGGGCAAAATTGGAATTTGGGGCAAGCCAGGAGATTAATAAATCAGTGTGAAGAAATATTGCAATTTGTCAGGGTTTGTAAATGGATCAAATCGATCCACAAAACAGAATGAAATAAATTAAAGGAAACAAAAAAAGGAAAAATTTAAAAAAGAAAAAATTTAAAAAAATAAACGTTGAAAAAAAGAAAATTTAGAAAAAGAAAATTAAAAAAAACAAAAATTAAAAAAAAGAAAAATTAAAAAAAACAAAAATTAAAAAAAAAACAAAAATTAAAAGAAAAAAATTTAAAAAAATTAAAAAAAAAAAATTAATTAAAAAAAAGAAAATTTTTAATTTTATTTGAAAACATTGAAAAAGGTAAATAAAAAAAATAAAAAAAGAAAAATATAAAATAGAAAATTTAAGTTAAAAAAAAAAACAAACACATCAAATAAACGCATCTCTAACAAAATTTTTTTATTGTTTTTTTTTTGTTCTTTTATATACTTATTTTATGAGATTTCTTTTTTTTGTTACTTTTCAACAATTTTTTTTTTATTTTTCTTCAATTTTGTTTTTATTCTTCATTTTCATCAAATTATGACGCCACATTTTTTATGTCATCTACTAGATGTAAACCCAAAGGTTGTATTCATTAATGATTTTTTTTTTATACAACCTGCAATAATTAAAACAGTCATTGAGCTAGAACAAGCGACGCAGTTATCGTTCAATTTTTCGTTTTTTGGTTGCTTAAATTTTATTTCTGGTTAATTCACTTCATCGGCGTAGTTGTTAATATTGCCGTCAACGTCAACTGACGTTTAAGAGTGACTAGACAGTTTTTCAGCTGGAAATTATTGTTGTGCTTTGTGCTGTGTGTGTGTGTTGTTGCTGTTAAAAACAAACAATAATATTTATTAATAATAACATCATTGGAAAATGTGTTCAGATGTTATCAATAACTGTAAATACGCAGCGATATATTGCCTCTATGAAAACAATAGCAACAACAACAGAAAATGTAGAACCATTATTGATGAACTTTTGTCAATCAACAATTGAAAGAAGTCGCTTTTCCCCCTCACAAAATCAATGAATGACATTTTCTTTTCATTTGAATTTGAATTTATATAAAAAAACAATATTAGTACAAAAAAGCTCCAACAGATGGCATGTGTCAGTTATTGAGCGACATCTAATTGAAGAGTTTTAAACGATGTTATAAAGAAAGGGATTAAGGGAATAAATTCATAAAAGAATTGTCAGAGAAGTTTTTCAAGTGTTTTTTTTTCTATGCCAGAAAGCGCAATCTCGAGGACCAATTTTGACTTGGGAGTTGGGAGATCTTTATTGCCATTCTTTTTTTTAAGTTTTTTTTAACATTTTGTCCTCTTAATTGTATTAAAATTTTGAGGGCATTCATTGTCTTTTTTTTTCCTTTTTAATTGTATTATCTGTAGCCTAGACTTTCTTACAAATTATTTTTTTATTATCACTTAGTCACAATTGAGAGGAAGGCGGGGTTAAAACTGAATGCCATTGGGAACTTAATTTAACTGTCTCAAAAGATCACTGTCCTTTTTTGGGGTTTGTTCGCTCAGCTGTGAACTCTAACTCGATATGGCTGGTCATTGTCCTTTGGCAAAGGACATCTGTCATATATTTGCAGTCATTTTGCAAATTTCTACTAAGCTGCAGTAGTCTTGGGGACACGTCATCCCTTTTGCCACAACTTTGCTATAAATTTATTTATACCCTAATAAAAAAAAAAAACACACAATGAGGCCATAGTCTGCTCTGCTCAGTTCTCCTCTACACAGGTAATACAATCTTTAGAGTTTTAAGCGAATATTTATTGCCAAAAAAAAGCATGTAGACGAAATGAAAAAAAAAAAACAAGTCATTAACCTCTTCATTTTAAACTAAAACCCTCGGGCTAACTTAGAGTCCATAGCAATGGACAACAAAAAGCAAAAACCGTAAGGACTACTGCGTGACTGGACTTCCTTAGGGTTTCATTGGTTTATTTGTTCTCTGGGCTATGCTGCTACAGTTGTTCCTTCATACGATTCTTATAACCAAAGTTAAATGTCCTTTTTCTTTGAACTAAGGAGAAAAAAACCAAAAAAAAGACGTCGAATGCACCTGGCCAAAACAAAAGGTCTTTAAACCTTATTATGTTTTTTTTTACCAAAAAGAAGCAACAAAAACCCCTCAACTAATGGCAGATGTTTTTTGTTTTTGGCTGACGAGAGTTAAGGATTTGAAATGAAATGCGTTCGCTTCACTACACATACAGACATACATACATACATACACATGTGCATTGAAAGGCAAGGACTATGGCCACAATTCCTAAGGAACTACTACTATATGTAGCCCTTTTATATGATTATCAGATAGGAAACATGGCACACGTGCCTCTCTTTAGTCTTAAAAGTTTGTTGTATGGTTGGGTTTTGTTTCTGTTGTTTTATTATGTAGAACATCTGTGGTGGGGTGAATTCTATTTTGTTTATGGCCTTTACCATGAAAGTAGTGACACTCCTTGTTGAGAATGTTTGTTTGGAGCTACTTCTTTATAGTTGTTAAATGATCATAAAATTCAAATTACTTTGTTTCTTCCGAATACATTACTGCCCCTACAAACGGTTATTTGCTAGAGTTCTCATTACTAAGTGGCGGCGGCTTTAAGGCTTACTTGTACACTTTTGTTTTTGGAAGGGAAGTGGGATGAGAGCACTATACTCCTTGTTGAAACTATTTTCCATGTAGAATTTATGGCAATTTCCGTTTTTTTTTTGCTTGGCTGTAGCTGTAGCTGTTAGCCTTTTTGGCTTTCATTACTAGAAATTAAAAAATAAAATGTAATCTATTTGAGTTGCCTATGCATTGCGTGTAGCTTTTTTTAATGGCCTCAACGTTATTGCATTAAATTCTCATTTTTGAAGTGTCCTGTCTTTAATTATTTTTTTATTTCATTTTTAAGGCTTTAAAAGATGAAATTATGAAATTCTTACTTTCAAATGCCTTAATGGAAAATATTTGAAAGCAAAACGCCATAAAGTAGTAGTAGAAGCAAATTATAATAATATATATAATTTTTTTTTTTTTTGAAGTCATCACACCTAATATGGTTGAAAAGTCTTCTAACCAAAGACGAAACGCGTCCCATAGTGGTTGGTGTGTGTTCTTACCTTTGGCTTTCCTTTTCCATTTGCATCTTCGATCATTCAGCTCGTCTCGAAAGAGAAACAAACAAAAGTTGTAAAATTTAATGATCTCGCCCTAACAGGCAAAAAACTTGAAAAATTATATAATATTTTTTTTTATTTTTTTTATATTGATATATTTTTATTTTTTCATATTTTTATTTTTTTAAATTTTTAAATTTTTATTTTTTTATATTTTTATTTTTTTATATTTTTATTTTTTTATATTTTTATTTTTTTATATTTTTATTTTTTTATATTTTTGTTTTTTTATATTTTTATTTTTTTATATATATATTTTTATATATATATATTTTTAATTTTTTTTTTTGCTTTTTTAATTTTATTTTTGATATTTTTTATTAAATTTTTTTTTATTTTAATTTTTTTTTAATTTATTTTAATTTTTTTCATTTAAATTTTTTTTAGTTTTAATTTAAATTTTATTTTTTTTTTATTTTAATTTTAATTTTTTTATTTTAAGTTTTATTTTTTTGTGTTTTTATGTTTTTGTTTTTTTTATGTTTTTAATTTTGTTTTTATTTTTATTTATTTTTTTCAACATTGTTTTCCTTTTTAAATTTTCTTAATTGTTTCAAATCTTTTATTTTAAACTTTAGTTTTTTCTATTTTATATTTGAATTTTTTTATAAATTTGTTTACATTAAATTTTTTATTATTTTTATTACTTATTTCTATCTTTTAAATTTTGAGTTACTACGTTTTTTATACTCATTAATATTTTATTTTTTAATTTTTACTTGTACTTTTATTTTTTTCATTTATTTTTTGGTTTTTATTTTTATTTAGTTTTTGTTTTTATTTATTTTTTTAATTTTTTTGTTTTTCTTTTTATTTATTTTTTTGTTGTATATTTTATTTTTTATTTTTATTTTTTTCATATCATATTATGCGTTGTTTCTTTTTCAACAATGAGCATGAATATTTAAATTTTGTAAAAACTAGAATTTTTTTTAGTGTTTTTTATTTTATTATACCTTTAAATACTTTATAATTATTTTCCATTTTTAAAATTTTAGTCTATCTCTTCATTGAGGTCTTGCTATAAAAATTATAGCAAGTTCAAAAAACTTTAAAATTTGGAAAAAATTTCTGGCCATATGTTGTTTTATTGCCTCTGAAAGTGAATGAAAACCAAATAATTGCAAAAAATTATTCTTATAAGGGTCTACCAGAGTTTTTTTCCCCAATTATTGATAATGAGTATAAAAATTTTATATTGCTTTAATTTAGTTAAAATTATGATTTTTTTTCGGTGTATTTTAATCTTGCTATCTTTTCTTACTATCTATGTATTACTTTCACTCCAGGAAATTTCACCTATCTCTACATTTAAGACTTGCTATAAAAATTATAGCAAGTTCAAAAACTTTCAATTTAACCAAAATGTTCATGCCACATGGTATTTTAAGATTACTCAAAGCGAATAAAAACAAAGTGGTTACAAAAATAGGCTCATGATAGCCATACCATAGTAAGTTTTGTTTTTTCAGTAATGTTTATCAATATTTAATTTTTTCAAATTTTTATGGGAACATTTAATTTTTTCCAGTGTATTTTTATTTATTTCTATTGTCAATTAGCTTACAATTATTTTCCCTTTTGGAATTTGCTTCAAGCTCTTCATTTAAGACTTGCTATAAAAATTATAGCAAGTTCACAATATCTCAAATTTGCCTAAATTTGCATGCTAAATGTTATTTAATTCCTTTGTAAGTCAAATAAAAATAATAAAATTGCATTTCATATTCAACTTCAGCCTTTTTCAAGCCTATTTTAAAGTTAATTAGTTTTGCTTTTCTCTTTTTTTTACTACATTTTATGCAGGGGCTTATCTAAATGCTCTTTTTTTTTTTGCTGACATGACACTACCAATCCTTTGAGATCTATTCCCAACTGCATATGTAATAATTTCCTTTAGGCATTTTGATGTCGCTGGTTTTCTTTTAAGTTGGCATTTTCTGCCGTTATTAAACAAAATTAAGCCTAAAATGTCATTTATGACTTTTGTTATACATATATGTACATGTGGGAGAGTGAGTGTGTGAGTTTGTGTTCTTCCATTGACATTGCGTGCAAGCTCTTGGGCGCCTTTTTACTACTATTTTTTCTCTTCTCCATTTGGTGTTGTCTGCCATCGTGGCACCTCGTGTGGTGGTTGTGTTGGTTGTGGTCTAAAGGAAATGCTAGGAATAAACAGCGAAATGCTAATAATTCTTTAGGGAAATCTACTACATATAATTGTGGTAGTGGTAGCAGTAGTATTAATAGTAGTTGTACAACTTCCACATTCTTAAGCGACACCCTGCTCCTCCATGGATTGTCATTTTGTAAGAGGTGCTCATCAAAATATCACACAAGTGTTGCAAAAGCCAAGCAAAGGAAAGCAATGAGCATTGCGTGTGCTACTCTTACTTACTCTTTGAGCAAAACAAAAAGGGGGCTCCAGTGACATGAGACTATTTCTGGCAGTTATCCTAGAGCCCCATGGTGTTTGTGTTTGTTTGTGTGAGTGTTTATTAACTTAAATTGGTGGCAGCAACAAATTGCTACAATAAAATGCTGACTGTGGCAACTATAGCTTCACTGACTTACTGGCTAACTAAACTGCCACAAAGGGCAAAGGATTGCGGTGGCGGCAGCACATATATGACTCGTATGATATCACAAATATCAAGTACCAGTTCACTTACCACCAACTATTTATTCTGCTGCTTAACAATAATGGGATGTGTTTTATGGCCAAATATTCACATGCCCCATACATAATGTTGACGCCAACCATCTTTGCCTTGTTATTGGTCGGTACATTTATTTTCTTTCTTTCTTCTGGCTTGCTTGTCTTATTGATTTTGCAATATTGGCATTCCTAGTGTTGTCCTTAGTGGTTGGTTGGTGGCTTGTCTTGTTTTTAAACCCCTCCCTCTGCTCTCTCCCCCTTGGTCTTTCGCTTTAAATTCAACCTTCGACCGAATCTCAAATAAAAAGCGTAGGTTTTTGAAATCCTTTATGTTTGGCTTTTCGTGGGCTCGCTCAAAAGACATGAAGGCATGCATGTGGGTTGCTCAAATGATGTCGAATACCAAAACGAATGGGAATACAAAGGATGGTCAAGTCCCATGGTTTTTGTCATTGGTGGTGGGATGTGTGTGTGTGTGTGTTTGTGTGTGTACAAAAACAATCGCCTATTTATGCATTTAATGATTAATGTTGGTGTCGATGGCGAAGTTTTGGTATTACTTTTGGCTTGGGTTGCATTTGCAATACCTATACTGACATAGTATACAATGGGAAAAAAATGCTTGCTATAAAGAGCAAGCAAGGTTTGCTGTTAAAAGCAAGCCCAGATATATTTGAAGCTTAACTATGAAGCGATTGGGAGATTATACAATAATTTTCATTTTCACTTAGAGTTGGTCAAATTGACTTTAATCTCGCACCAAATATTGCTTTAAAATATTTCTTTCAGTGTATTTTCCGAGATTGTCATAAATTATAGTTTAACGATAATAAGACCGCACATACACACATTCTTTATGTATGGGGGTTCCCATTTATTTTTTGATTTTTCTTATTGTAAAATAGTTTTATTTCTCTTATGATTCAAAATACTAAGTCTTTTTGCTGCTGCTGCTATTTTTAATTTTAATTGCCTCAGTCTTTTATGGTCAAGTGGGGGAGATGTGTGATAAAAATGTCCACTACATGTGTGCAAGAAGATCATGTACAATCGCTATGCTTATGACAACCATTGTGATTATATTGTACATCGCTGACAGACTGACTAACAGATTGAAACTTAAGGCAAAGTGCATGTCTTCGCAATGTAGGTTAAAGCGTGGGGTGGTGTTTATTCCTTCCCCCCTCTATCATCCCTATATATATACATGTGGTTGAATCATTATTCCATGACTGCCGTTTGGGTTGTAAAGCCCAACATTTATTAGCATGTTAATTAGAATATTTGTTGTGATTCCCAATGATATCACACAGTGGTGGTGAATTAAAGTTTATTTCTATTTTTGCTATAATTTTTATGGCAACTCGTAAATGATGAAATTAGTTTGAAGAAATTCATGAACTCTTGTAGCGCGTTGGCAGTTTTACCAAGGGGGGAAAACTACAGATATTTTATTACCAAAATCGTCATAATAATTTATTCATAATTTGTGTGTTCTCTCAAAGAGAACGTTCAAGGGAGGGGTGGGATTACAAGAATATCGAATCCTTCCTACTAAATGTAAATGGGCATATAATTATCATGGTGAATTATTGCGTATATTTTTATTTTTTTTTTGTTGCCTATAAGACTGTTTTCAGACCACTTCCTCCGGAAGTACCCTTAAGGAGGCGATTAAATGCAATTCATGGCCAGTTTTTATTATTTTGTGTTTTTTATTGCATTTGGGATATAAAATAATATTTGGAAATTATGTCCCTTGGCAATTATTTACTATAAATTTTTATCGTAAGCAAAAACTTGGCAAATAGTACGATTTCTATACATATATGTAGCACCCCCCAACACCAGGAAAATAGTAAAAAAAAAAAATAAAAATAAAAAAAAAAATTAAAAAATAATAAAAAAAAAATTAAAAAAAAAATAAAAATAAAAAAATAATAGAAAAAAAAAATAAAATAACAATAAAAAAATAAAAAATAATAGAAAAAAATAAAATAAAAATAAAAAAATAAAAAATAATAGAAGAAATAAAATAAAAATAAAAAAATAAAAAATAATAGAAAAAAAATAAAATAAAAATAAAAAAATAAAAAATAATAGAAACAATAAAATAAAAATAAAATAAAAACTTTAAAAAAGTTCTAAAAATTATGAAAAAAAAAATTATATAAAACATAAAAATAATAATGATAATAAATATAATAAAAATAAAAAATAATACAATTAAAAAAAAAGAAAAATAAAAAATAATCATTTTAAATATTATACACAAAATAGTAAAAATCACAAAATAAAAAAATGAAAATAATAAAAAATAAAAATAATAAAAAATAAAAATAATAAAAAATAAAAATAATAAAAAATAATATTAAAAAAATAATAAAAATTAAAAAAAACTGGAAAATAATAAAAATTACAGAAATAGAACAATAACAAACAACAATTTTATTTTTGTTTTTTTTTATTTAATTTTATTTTCAATTTTTATTTTATTATTTTCTTTTTTATTTTTTTTTTTTAATTTAATTTAAAATTTTTTTTTACTTTTATTTTTTTTAATATGTTAAATTTTGCCTTAAACAAAAAGGTAACTTCTCGGCTGAATTTTTAAAGTACATCGAAATTATCCTTGTTATCCTCTGTCAAATTTTATAACCAGCAACATGTTTTTTTTTTATATTCCCTATTTCGCTTAAATTTGTATAGCCTTTCATTTGCCAAAGGCATTGCTGCATATAAAATATTTTTCCCTACACATCGATCATGAGATTTTCTTTTATCTGATTATTTTTCAAATTCTTGGAAAACTAACCCCATTTTGGTTAAGAATTCCCTCAGTAAATGCCATTGATATATTTGTGAAATGTAAAAAGTGCCCATACGAGGAATTTTTATTGAATTGCTAGCTGGCAACAACTTTTTGCGCGCGAATCTCTCTTGTTCTAACGTAAATAGTTGTCGTCGTTACTGTTTGTGATACGACTGCAACAGCGATTGCATTTAAATCCAACATCGTTTGGAATGCAGTTAAACAAGTTTGCCCGTTTGCCTTAAACTGGACATGCTTTCAAAACGTCGCTGTTGTCGTCGTCTTTGCTGAGGGGAGAATCTCATCTTTACAGTAAACATAAATTAATGTTGCACCAATGTGTGCTGCTTGCTTTGTATCTCTAATAGAGGGTGTTCTTTTAAAGAGTGATAGAAAGAAAGTAAAAAAAAAATATTTTGAAATTTTTTAAATTTAAGCTATTAAAAAGAAAAATTTAATGAATTCAAAATAAAACACTTAACTAAAACAAAACCTAAACTAGTAAGTTTTATGTTTTTGTTTACTTTTATTTAAATGTTGTTTTAATTTTTATTTAAATTTTGTTTTAATTTTTATTTTTTTTTTTTATATATATTTTTTAATATGTTTATATATATAAATATATATTTTTAAAATAATTACATATCATTCTTGCTTTAAATTTTTTTTTTGTTTTTTTATTTTTTTTTATTTTTTTTTATTTTTTATTTATTTTTTATTTTTTTTTATTTTTATTTATTTATTTATTTTTTGTTTTGTTTTATTTTTTTTTATTTTTTTTAGTTTGTTTTATGTGTTTGTTTTTAATTTACTTTTTAAAACTTTTTAGTTATTTAATTGATTTATAATTAATATTTATTTTTATTTTTTATTTATATATTATTTTTTATTTATATATTACTATTTATTTATTTTTATTATTATTTATTTACTATTACTATTTTATTATTTCTATTTGTTTTTATTTTTCATTTAATTATTTCTGTCTATCATTTCAAACTTTTTTTAAATTTCCAACTGCCTTTGCTGCGTTGCTTCTTTTTAAAGTTCTGCCACTCTCAACTCACCTTCGATTCATGAGAGATGCTTTTTGCAGCATGCAGCAAACAAAAAGCGATGCTGGTACCATAACAAACAACAGAAAGCACACCACACAAATCACAAACCAATAAATTCATGATGATCATCAACAGGCAAAGATGATCATAATGATGATGTTGGAAAATAAGAAAATAAACACATTCCTATACAATCGCGCATACCAAACAAGTCATTGAGCTATAAATACCAACCAAAACAACGCAGCATCAGCCAAGCCATGGCCAAGAGGATTGCACCCTGCCTGTTGCCTCCGACACACTAGCTAGCACCAGGAGATGGCATATGGTTGTTAGATAGATATGGCCAAGTTAGTGTATTCGGGTGTGTGTGTGTGCGTCGATGTTGAAGAACAGCATAGTGCCCCGGGTATTGTACGCGGGGGCATATGCACCAAATCCATGGAAGCGCATTCTATCGCTTGCGAATGATGATGATGGTCGGTCTGGTCTCGCTTGGTCGAACTTGCAGACAAATGGAGGGTATAAAAGAGATAATGATATCACATAAAAACTAACAACAAATTGAGAATGCTTGGCCTGGCCGCCCGCTTTAACGAGAAGAAGGAGGAAGAGTAAAAAGAAACCAGAGCTCAAACCTTTCCTATGTTGATATTTATGGCCAACAAAATCCATGAAAACCAGTCAAGCAATACCACATAGTTTAGAGGAAAAATTCGTTTCCCCCCCATTAGAGATTTAACTGCTGCTCCGTGGACCCAAAAATAGAATAAAATGTGCACAGGTACGATGGTACGCGTGCGCATAGAATCGATACTGCTGTTAGAGTCTCTAGAACAGAAATAGCAAACTGTACAAAAAACAGCAATAACAATTATCTTCTTTCAGATGTCGTTGTTGTTAGTTGTTAGTTGTTTGGTTTTAATACTGCAGCAGCAACAACAACAACAGCAGCAGCAGCATCCGAAAGACAGCATTGTTTTGCAGTCAAATGTGGTAGAGCAGCATTCCACAAGAAGCACAACAGAGCACCTACTACCTTTAAAGTTCGTATAGCTTGGAGTTTTTTTTCCCAGCCATTTCAGTTTGTTTCTACGAAATTGTTGGAAAAATATGAAAGCAATTGTCCAATCTCTATGGGTGTTTTTATGGCCAAGAAGTTGTTGCATTTTTATGTGGAAAATCTAACACACGAGTCGAAAAAAAAAACATTTTTATATACAAACTTGTACAGGTTGTATTAGATGTTGTGTGCGGCAATCACAAGGCCGTTGCATGAAAAGTCGGCAATTATGTTGAATAACAACAAATAGACTTGTAAGTGAATACAAATAGGTACACAAGAATGGCAAAAACACAATTAAAAGTAATTATAAGAGTAAATATTGCTGAGAGGATTGTAAAAATGTCAAAAAATTATTATCAGTTTCTTTTATTATTACAATCTCTTGGATTATTAAATTTTTTTCAATATTAAATTTTTTTTTAATCATTTAAATTTTTGTATTATTTAAAAAAAAATATTAAATTTTTTTTTATTATTTTTTTTTCTTATTAATTTTTTAAAATTATTTTTTTGTTTTTTATATACTTATTTAATATTTTTAAATTAAAAAGGTTTATTTTTTTAATTTTTTTTTTATTTTTTTCTATTATTTTAAATAATTTTTTTTTTTTAAATGATTTTTTACGATTTTTTTGCGATTTTTTTATTATTTTTTTATTATTTTTTTTTTATTATTATTTTTTTTATTTATTATTTTTTTTATTTATTATTTTTTTTATTTATTATTTTTTTTATTTATTATTTTTTTTATTTATTATTTTTTTTATTTATTATTTTTTTTATTTATTTATTTTTATTTATTTATTTATTTATTTTTTTATTTACTAATTTTTTTATTTATTTATTTAATTTTTTTTATTTATTTATTTTTATTTACTTTTATTTATTCATTTATATATTTTTTATGTTTTTATTTTTTTATTTACTTTTATTTTTTATTTATTTTTATTTTTTTTTATTTATTTTTATTTTTTTTTTATTTATTTTTATTTTTTTATTTATTTATTTTTTTTTATTTTTTTAATATTAATTTTTTTTATATTTTATATGGTTCACCTTTGAACATGCATTTTTTTATATTTTAAATTCATTTCTGTTTTTGTGTTAAATTTCTTTGTCTGAGAATATTTATTTGTTTCTCAACTTTTGCCGCTACTTAAAGATCTATATGAGAAGCTCTTATCCTCTCCCCCTCTCGCCGCTTAGAACTACACAGGCTTAGTTTGCTCAGTGTGATGACGCCTCATGGTATTGTCGCACCGTTGATATTTCTTGTCTCTGCCTTTGAAGTATGTTTCATGGCTCAGTCAGACGATAAAACACCAGTGTGAGGCAAAAATAAGATCAACAAACCCTTCTACACTACTCACATAGAGGAGGCATAATGGTTAGACTGCTGCTGCTGCTGCACTACTTGTTCTTTGTTTTGACTGTCTATCCGCACAGATGGACAGACGGACGGACAGACTAAGCTATCCTCAAGCAACAACCTCAGCTCTATGGGAAGGCTGAAACAAAAAAGAAGCTCAAAAAAGGCAAAGAAGAAGAAGAAGAGGAAGGAAAAAAAAAGAACACTACCAATTGCGAAATTTATTTAACAATGGGGTGTACTGTAGTGCGGAGGCAGTTCGTTGCTCGATGATTCTTTGGTTTGGTTTGTTGTTGTGGTGGCTTTTTAAAACCCAGACAGGGAAAAAAGGTTTTTGAACTTGACACCACAAGCAACAAACCCATAATAAGGCAAAAAAAAAAAAAAAATAACAACAAATATGAAAAAACAAAATGAATCAAAAAGACATATCACACAAGCCTCCACAACCCATACATGCTTATGATCTCCAGCATAATACATGCCTCCTACTCCCCATATAAACAATGGTGTGATGTGGTGAATGATGGTGTGTGGTGGTGTAACTAAACAAGCTTTTAATGTGGTAGCCCCCTCTTTTTGCAAAACCAGAGTGAGAGATGGCAAGAGTAGATGTGCAAATGTTGTTGTACTTTATGCTTTATTATGAGAACGTTTTCGTTTTCGTTGTTAATTTTTATTCTTGTATTGTCTTGTCTGTCTGTCTGTTCCTCCATCCTCATGTTTTTTATATTCTGTAAGAAATTCAACAGGCTGAGATTTATTTCTTTTACAACTAAAACTCACACATACAGCAAGAACTTGACATAAAAAAGAGAAAAAAAAAACACTAAAACGAGTTAAAGCATAAAAGTATAGCAAGCATGTACATATTTTCCCGCCAAAATGTTGCTTTGTGTTCTTTACTACTGGCTGGGTGATGAGAAAGAAATTTTAAAATTTTTAAGGAAGAATTCTTTAAAGAAAATCCCATATAAAAAGGACTTTAATAAGGAATTTTTGTGCATTAATGCCGCAGGTGTAGAACCTTTTTTTTATAATTATTTTTCAGGTTAAATTTTTTATATTTTTTTGAGATTAAAATTTTAATCGGACAACACTCAGTGATATGTGAGAATTTTCCTCTGTTCCTTAGTGGAATGTTCATGGTCAAATCTGCATTTGCATTTACAATTTTTCCAATTTTTGATTAATTTTAAATAATTAGGTTTGTTATTCAATTTTTTAGTGTTGTTTTTTAATTTTTTTAATATTTTATTTAAATTATTTTTTTTAATTTAAAATTGAATTTTTTTAAATGTATTTATTGTTTCTTTTTTCATTACAAAAATTATGTTATATAAAGAACAAAAATTAAAAAAATAATAAAAAATTAAAAAAATATAAAAAAAAATTAAAAAAAAAATATATTAAAAAAAATTAAAAAAATATAAAAAAATAAAAAAATATAAAAAAAAAATAAAAAAATTATAAAAAAAAAATAAAAGAAATTACAAAAATAAAATTTAAAATTAGCATTTACATTTTTCCAATTTTTGGTTTCTTTTTTTAAGTTTTGTTATTTAATTTTTTTAATTTTTTTCTTTTAATATTTTACTTTTTTTAATTTTTTTTTTTTCAAATTAAAAATTGATTTTTTAATTTCAAAAATTTGTTGATTACAAAAATTATGTTATATTAAAAACAAAAACGCTTAATAAAAAAATTGAAAAAAAAAAGAAAATTAATTTTATTTTCTTTATCCAAAATGCCAATTTTTGTTCGCTAATTTGCCAACCTTCTTTAAAATGCTTAAATTGGCGAAAATTATAACTTTCGCTCTATATTCAACTCTGCCGCCTGGTTAAATTCAGTAAACAATGCAAAATTTTTTATTGTTGTTCTTCATGTCTTCATTCTATCACCCTATGCTTACCCCTTGTTCTTGCATTCGATGAAAATGTCAATAACACTCGTATTGTAAATACTATGTGATGTTTTGCTTTTTTTTTTTTTTTGATTTGCCAAAACAATAAAACCAGCAAAATAAATGTTTAAATATATTGTTTACCTCCTAAAGTCTATTTTTTAGTTTGTTTTCCTATATCAAGAGTTTTGTTGTTGGCCGCGTTATGTTCATATGTTCTGGGATTAATGGGAATGCTTGTTTGTTTTTCTAACAGAAAAAAAATCCTACTTTTCCTCCATAAGTTTTGTTTAGTTTTAGTTTTTTGTTTTTAGCATTTTTAGTAGATGCTGAAAATTAAGTGTATTTCAGTTGGCAACAGGTGGCAGCAATGTCAGCCAGTTTAAAGTGGGCGGTACACGTTCACGTCATGGTCAGGTCTTGTGATCAAAATTTGACCATGGCCAAAAGCTGTTGTTTGGAGGGGCAAAAACCATTAAAGTTGTTTGTTTGGGGTTTTTTTTTGTTTTTCTTTTTTTGAATTATGTTCAAAATTTTTTACCCCCTTGGGAGTAAAGATCAAAGTGATGAGAGCAATATGGCAAGGGAATTAAATTTGGTTAGAAATTTAAAAGCTTTATGTTTATAATGGGAAAAAAGCTTTTGAGTTGTATTTAACTATAGAAGTCCTGAATTATTCCAAAGGTTTGTGTAGATGGCGCTCTTGAGGTACAGATTTCATCAATTTAAAGCTGCATCTCCTAAAAACAGAACTAAAAATATAGTAAAATATTTTGAAAGCCTGCAACTAGATGGCGCTAACTGCTTAAAAATTAATACTTACTTCAATAGTTTGGCTATAAGTGTAGTAGTTTACAACTTTAATCCTACAAGCTTTTTCCTACAACAACAAAAAACAAACTTTTAAGCATTGTCTTCATATTTATAAACATTGCAATTAAATTTTGCTTTCGTTCATACTTCATGGAGTTTATTAACCTGCTTAGTCTGACGGTCTGTCTTATTTCTTTGTCTCCTGATTGGAAACTTAAACAACTGCCATAAAACTGTCAAAAACACAGATTTTGAATATGACTTATGTGCTCGTGTTTGCAACTATTGAGCAAAAAAGTAAACAAAAACACTGTATTATTATAATTTTTTGTTACATATTTCCATAGTCCCCTTTGGTCTTGTAGTTTTGGTGCTATAGCCTAACTGTCTGATGATGACTCCCCAAAGGCCAATAACCTGGATAGCTGTTGAGCTTTTAATCCATCTCTCTGGGGTTTGTTAGCCCAAGAATAATTACGACACGATTTGCGTATAAACTTTAAAATCGATGACTAAAACAAAACGTGTTCAAATTACAAGACAACGACGTTGGCGTGTGCCATTTCATATTTTCAATAATTCGCTAAGGCATGCAAAATATAAACAAAATAATGCTTCAAAATTTTAAATAATAAAAGTCGTAAAAACATTTTTTTTTCTGATAACCAACTGCGTTTCACATCTTATGAATTTATTGCAATTTTTGTTTGTTTTTTTTTTTTATTTTTTTAATAGATCTCTCTCTCTCTCTCTTGACTCAACTGTGTATTTTATTGCACATTTTTTTTTTTTTTATCAACATTTGTTTAAGATTTGTTTCTGTTTTTTGGTTCAGTGTTTTTAAGTTCAAGGTTGTTTGCTCTGAACTCCTTAGAGTTTGTTCTTCGGATGTGTTGTTCTTCTGCGGTCATTAGAGAGACAGTAATAAAACAAGCCAGCAAGCTAATAAAAACACAGAGATGTGTTGTACTGGTGGTGCGTTCCAAATAATTTTCATTCATATCTCTGCCTGCAGTTTTGGCGCCAAGTGGGATGAAGCTTGGCAACAGTATCAAAGGTCTAAAAGATTATGAAATTTTCAAAAAATGTATTTAGGCTAGATTAACGTATTTAAAAAACGTTTTGGAAAGGATTCAGAGCTGTATAAAGCTTGAAATTCTTAAAAAAAGTTTGAAAGCTTCAAAAAACCTAAGCGGAACTAGCTGGAAGCTGCGTTAAAGGCGTGTAAGCTTCTTAAAGCTTAAAAAACTTAAAAAATCTTGTAAACTTAAAAAGCTTTAAAAGCTTTAACAACTTTTGAAAGCTTTATGAGCTTTTTGAAAGCTTTTAAATAAACTTTGTTTACTTTGGTACTTTTTTAGAATTTTTTTTTAATATAAATTCCTTAACTTAATTGCCTTACTAATTTTATCTTTTGCCTCCTCTCTTTCCAGTTAAAGTCTGCGAAAAACGCCAAATTTTACGCGAACGCAAACAAGACTACATACGACGCGAACGCGAAGTTATGCACACTCTAACAAATGTTCCTGGTTTTGTGAATTTATCCTGCACCTTCCAAGATGCCCGTTCACTTTACTTTGTTATGACCTATGCCAAAAATGGTGATCTATTGCCATACATCAATAAAGTTGGTTCCTTCGATATCGATTCAACGCGCCACTATGCTGCCGAACTAGTATTAGCCTGCGAACAAATGCATCGTCGCAATATTGTGCATCGTGATTTGAAACCGGAGAACATACTGCTCGATGAGGATATGCATACGCTAATAGCCGATTTTGGTTCGGTAAAGATTCTCACAGCCGAAGAGAAGATTCAAGCTAATGAATTCCTACTCTCCGGCGGCATTGATTTTACCAAAAAGGCCAGATGTCAATCGGGCGGCAGCATGCGCAGCGATGATGATGATTATGGCGATGAAGATGATGAGGATTACGAATCGACCGGTTCGTCGGGCGGTAGCTGTGGTGATGGTGAAGTGTGTGGTGAGACAGATTCACCGCGTGTCGCCAGACGTCAACAACAGCCCAGATATCATCGGCGAAGACGCGGCAGTTTTGTGGGTACAGCGCAATATGTATCGCCTGAGGTCTTGCAAAATGCCCCCATAACACCGGCAGCTGATTTGTGGGCCTTGGGTTGCATCATTTACCAAATGATGTCGGGTTTGCCACCCTTCCGTGGTTCCAATGACTATGTCATCTTCAAGGAGATAATTGCCTGCAATTTAGATTTTCCCCAAGGCTTCGACAAGGATGCCGAGGATCTAGTCAAAAAATTGTTAAAACTCAATCCTGCTGAACGTTTGGGTGCCCAAGAATTTATAAGTCATTATCTGACAATACGCTCGCATCCCTTCTTCAAGGGCGTGGACTTCGAGGCAGTGCGGCAGACAACACCACCTCCGATATCGCCGTATTTGCCCGATCTGGTGCGTGAGGAAGAGGAGGCGTATATGTTGTGCGATAATTTGGAACCCGGTTTGGATGACAAACAGCTAACGAGATTGCTGGGCAAGGAACTGGGTTGCATTAGCGATGACGATGCCGGTGAGAGGAAGATGAGTGTGAATAAAGCCAAACCTGCAATAACCACAACGCCGGCCTCAACGCCAAATAGTTTTCAGAAATCAGCCAAAAGTGAGTAGTTGTTGAGCATTTTTGATTAGATTTTTTTTTTTTAATTATTTTTTTTATTCTTCATCCCTTTAGATAGCTTTGATCTGTCCGATTTGGAAAAGCATAAACGTTTGGAATTGCAAAAAACCGATAAATGGCATAGCTTTGCCGAGGGCGAAGTCATTCTAAAGAAAGGCTTTGTTAACAAACGCAAAGGTTTGTTTGCTCGCCGCCGCATGTTGCTGTTGACCACTGGACCCCGCCTCATCTACATTGATCCCGTGCAAATGGTGAAGAAAGGTGAAATACCTTGGAGTCCGGAGTTGAGAGCTGAAGCCAAAAATTTCAAAATATTCTTTGTGCATACGGTAAGTTGAAAAATTAAAACAGACGAATGACTAAAGACATATAGGGAATGACAATTTTAAAGCGGTTAATAAAAGTTAATAAAAAGTTAAATAAAAAAAAAAAAAAAATAAAAAAGAATAATTTAACTTAAAAACAAAAATAAATTTAACTAAAAAAAAAAAGAAATCAAACTAACTTAAAAAAAAAATAAAATTAAAATAAAATTAAAAAATTTGAAATAATAAAAAATAAAAAATTAATAATAAAAAATAAAAAATTAATAATAATAATTAAATAAAATTAAAAAAAATCAATTAAAAAAAATAAAATTAAAAAATTTGATTAAATTTAAAAAAATAACATGTAATTAAATTTAAAAAATTAAATTAAATTAAATTTAAAAAATTAAATTAAATTAAAAAAAAATAACACTAAATTAAAATTAAAAAAATAAAATTCAATTAAATTAAAAAAAAAAAATTAAAAAAAGAAAAAACTAAATTAAATTTTATAAAAAAAGTTAATTAAAAATATTAAGTTAAAAAATTAAATTAAAAAATATTTAATTAAATAAAGAAAATAAATTTAAAGAAAAAAAAATAAAAAATAAAGAGAAAAATATTGCACTTAATATTATTTAATATAAAAAATATATAAAAATGTATCACATAAAAAATTAATAATTTAAAAAAAATTAAGAAAATAGGTAGTGACAAGCACATCACTCACCACCGGGGTGAACAACACTAGCCTATCTGTCGCACATCACTAACTTCGTCCAAAATGTAAAACTCATTACATAGAAAAATGCTTTTTTAACATCACTCACCTCCCCGGCGGAACCCACTAAATCAGCTCTCATTTCCACATCTCTTACGCACTATGACCAATCTACTGTTCTTGAATTATATCTGTACCACACAGAACTATTCCTTTAAAGAAAAAGTGACTCCTCCTTCCATTTTTCACCTCTTCAAAGCTACTCCATAAACATTTTAATATTTTTTTTGGTTTTGTTTTTTAACTTTTCTCTACAAATTTCTATTTTGGTAAATTCCATTTTGGGCCATATGACCTAATTAAGACATTTTTTCCACTTAACCTATGTCGCCTGTGATGGATTGTGTTATTTCTTCAAACAAATCTATTAATAGAGAAAAATCCTTTGCTATGGCCTACTTAAGCCTATTTCATATACGTTTTGCCTTTTTTTCGTATACAATTCAATTAATAACGAACAACAAATCCTTTAACTAAAAGGAAAGCTCTCGTTCTTGCCCCACTCTCTACCGCTCTCGTGTTCAGGCAAACAAACACACAAAAGCCATTTATTTAACAAAGCAATTAAAAAACACACGCCAAAAATTTTACTATTATGACGTCATTATTAAATAGAAAATGAAACTACAACAAACCAACAAAAACTTTCATGCTGTTCTCTAAGGGTGATTAAGTCGATAAGGAATATGACAGTGATGAGGGGCAGGAAGCACAAGAAGGAGGTGAAGGCGTTAAAGAAAAACTACAATATTGATGTTGTTGATGATGATTGCCATGTTGGGGAAGCAAAAACTGTGAGTGGGGGTCGTCGTCGATACATTATTGTTAAAAAAAAAGCCAGCACGTGTATGCCATTTATAAACTACATACATACATATGTTTGTAGTCTTTGTATTTGTATTGTTAAAACTGCTGAAAATTTTCTATTATGGTGCGTTCGATTTGTTCTGCTCTCTAATATACACATACATACATATTTATCTAGGACTTTTGCTGCACTCGCTCGCCTACTCTCGCATTGTGGGAGGGAAATTACTTAATTCTTTGAAACTAGAACAAAAATGTTAAAAAAAAAATTTAACAACAACATTCTTATACGAGCATTATAGTGTAGGTTTGAGGATTTTAATTTTACCCCGACTTCCTCTCATTATTCAAAAAAAAAAAACCCTACTGTTTTTTTTTCTCTTCCATATGGCCTTTATTCAGAAAGTTCAATCAACTATGGTTCGCTGGTTAGTTAGAGTTGCTTGGTGTTGTTGTTGGTAGTTTTATTAGGTGACTAAACTGTAAACAAACTATGAAATAGTAAATGAAGGTCAATATATGGGTAATTGCGATAGGGGGACAATGAGCAATTAAACATAGGGAAGTTTTTGTCAATGAAAATAATGATGAAGTACAAAAATAAAATAAAATATTAAAACAATTTTCAATATTTTTTTAACATTATTACTTATAAAAAAGTAGAAAAACAAAATAAAAAAAATAAAGTGAAGAAAAAAATTATATAAAAAATTTAACACAAAAACAAAAATAAAATGAATAAAATAAAAAATTAAATAAGAACATAAAAAAATAAAATAAACTTAAAAAAAAAATTAAATTAAATAAAATATAAAATAACAAACAAAATGAAAAACAAAAAATAAAAGGAATATCAAATAAAAAAACAAAATAAAATAAATGAATGTGACATATTAAAGCAATCTTTAATATTATTCTTTATAAACAGTAAAAAAATAATAATATAAAAATATTTTAATTTTTAATATTTTTTAAATAATTATTCCTTATAATAAAGTAAAAAAACCAAAATAAAAAATAATAAAAAAATAAAAAAAAATAAAAAAAAATAAAAAAAAAATAAAAAAATAATAAAAAAAAATAATAAAAAATAATAAAAAAATAATAAAAAAATAAATAAAACAATGATAAAAAAATAAATAAAACAATAATAAAAAAAAATAATAAAAAAATAATAAAAAATAATAAAAAAAAATAATAAAAAAATAATAAAAAAATAATAAAAAAATAATAAAAAAGAATAATAAAAAAATAAAAAAAAAATTAAAAAAAAAAAATAAAAAAACAATTTAAGAAAAAATAAAAAATTAAAAATAAACTAAAAATTGAAAATAAACTTAAAATGGAAAATAATCTAAAAATTGAAGAAAAAAACAATTAAAAATTAAAAAATAAATTAAACTTAAAAATTTACAATAAATTATACATTTATTGTATGCATTGTTAGAAAAAAATTAATTAAAAAGTAAGAATTTGAAAAATATAAAATAAAGAACAATAAAGCATAAAAAAAAATAAAAAAAGAAAACGAAATGTTTTTTTTTTTTTATTTTGCTCGTTTTTTCGGATTTATTTCAATAAATATGAATATGCGTACCCCTTCTTCACATACTCGTAGTCTTTGTTTAACTTGTTATATTCAAAAATAACTGTTTCAAATGTCATTATTGCTTTTAAGTTGATACATTTGCATGAATTTTATGACAATTGCTAAAATTAGAAATCATTTTATAAACCGCTTTCTTAATCTATTATTATTCTTTGGAATTTATGCATTCCCCCCAAGGTCATTGGAGAAATTTTGGCACGTTTTGTTGAATTTTTGATTTCCTATAAAAACAAATATAAGACATGTTGAAATAGCCAAAGTTGCATTACTCTGCATTCACAGCAGGGAGATTTTTCTCATATCAATGAGTAGTATAGGCTATAGTTCAAAACATGGGGTTAAAGCTGTCATAAATAAGAGACTACTCATGTTCTCGGTTGTGTGCCAAAGCTTTAACACTATGCCATTTTGGAGTATGTGATTGAAAACGCTGTCTGTGGTAATCTTTAAGTTTGTGAAGTCTAATATCTTCAGCCTTTTATGGTTTTTGAAATGCTAGTTAGCATTCTTCAAATGAGGATATTTGTGTTTTTGTAAGATTTGTCTAAATTTCATGCATACATTTTGAGCATTAGCTATTTCTACATATTTTCTGATCTATGACACAAGATCTGACACAAAGTCATTAAGATACAAATACAGCTAAGGCGATTTTTGTTTTAAATTTCAATCAAATTCAGGTAACACAATATTGTCTTCTTCTGGTATTGATATTCCATTAAAAATTCTTCAGTTTTTTTTTTATTATTAGCTGACTTTACTCACCTTTTGATTTTGAAATGCCTGATTTGTTTGCTATTACGAAAATAATTTTTTTTAATTTTTTTTTATTGTCTTTCACCCTCTAATAGCGTGATTTTGGCTTTTCACATTTAATTTTTAATTTTATATAAAAATAAAATAAAATAAAAAAATAAACATCAAGCATTCCATTTGAAGTGTTGGTCTCGTTCATTCGTTCGTTCAGAAAAATAAACAAAACCAATAAATTTTTGATCTTATCTTTTTCGCCCGCGACAAATGACAATTGTTGGCGCCAATTATGTATTATGTAGTTGAACTTTAAACAGCATTTAAATATTTCAAAATAAAATACAAAGTATTCGGGAAAAAAGGCAGGCAACCAGCCAGATAGACAGATAAACACACAAAACACATACACGTTGCATGATGTGCTGACCGAACGACAACGAATGGCTTTTGGGTTGTTGTTATTTTCGCTAACGTTTCGATTCGTTTGTTTTGCATTTGGAGGAGGATCATATGGTACTACTAAGTGATGATAATCTTTGGAGCAATTTGTATACATTTTAATCTAAGAACTGCAAAGAAAAAAAAAAACAAATTAAATAATAGCAATAAAAATATTGAAATAGAATGGTATAATATGCATATTTTTGTTTATTGGCCATTTTTTGTGTAGAGAAAATGAATCCCAAGGCCATAGCATGAAAACCAAACAGAACTTGATCGAAAACGAAACACTTTTTAGATAATTTTTTCATATTCCAACAGCATATCTTCAACTTTTGTAGACATACACCATAAATAGAAATCATTGGATTTTATTACTATTGTTGACAATTTTTTTTTTGACTCAACATTTCTATTTTTGTGTCAAATAAAGATGCTTAAACACAAATCTTATGTTATACAAAATTCAACTTGCTTACCTTAAACCCCACCTCCTTGTACTCTGTTTTTTTTTCTTGTTTTGGTCTTGGGGTGTTTTTGTGTGTTATATGAACAACCTTAAACCAACCCGTTTTGGTTGTTTATTTATTTTCGTTTTTTTTTTCTTTCAATAATTAGCATAACATAGAAGCATTCCGTTTTAATTAATTAGTTTTTTAATTTTTTTTTTTATTTTTAGTTTTGGTTTGTATTTTGCAACAATGTTGAATTTTTATGATTTTTTTGTTTCTTTGTTTGTTTTTTTGTGAAGTGCCGCCTTGCCGCCCTCCATTCATTGGCCGGGGTTATTAGTTTTAGATACAAACTTCTCTTGTGTAAGTTTCAAGTCTAACTGAATCTTTATTTCAAATTTTCCTTAACGCTAGCTTAATAAATAAATGTTTACAATTAGCTGATGAATTCTTCATAGTATATGTTTTCATTATGGCTCGCTATGGGTGGTCAAATGATATTTGCATTGATCTCTGTTTCTCTGTGGCTGGTTGGGGTAAATGGATTTTGTATATACAAAATCCATTTGCGACAATTTCGTTGATCATGGATTTTTGCTAATGCTGCAAAAATCCATAGTCATAATGAATTAAAATTCTGCGGACAGCGTGGGTGGCCCTGTAACTCCCCCAACGCTTGTTTCGGGCTCCGTCCTCGGAGTCGATGATAGATTTAACTTAAATCTTTTTACACTTTGATATGAAATAAGTATAATTATAATTGATATTAACAAATACAGACATGTATAATGGTAATTTGACACTTTTTGATGTTTTTCAATTTTGTTTCTATTTTGGACATTTTTTGTGTCCAATATTTCCATAGTAAGTTCTTCTTTGGTTGTATTTGTAAATGGTATAGCTTTAATAAACTCAGGGTTTAAATAATGGTGTTTAATAGTGTTTTCGACATTTGTAAAAGATTGATTTTTAAGGTATAAAGTACAATTTTTGTATTTAATCCATTTTGTTCCTTCTACAAAAATATTATGACCACAAGTAGTTTTCATTTTGGTTTTATGAAATTTCTGTATTACAATAGAGCCTGGCGTTATAATTTTTATTGTTTCTTCTGCTTTTTTCTTAATTCTAATGCAATTTTTTATTATGGATTTTGTAAAAATATCGATAATACATTCATCATTTAATTTTACAAGGTTGCTTGCTTTTTCCGATTTCTCATTAAATTCGTAAACAATACCGTCTTTTAACAATATTTCTTTGTGCTTAAAACTAATTGTTTCATTTTTATCATCCAAAATTTCAAAAAGACGATATTTTTCATATTTTTCTTTTCCGTATTTAGGAATTAATAGAGTAAATATAATAATATTATGCTTATATAGTAATGACACTAAATCAATATTTTTAAATTCTTCGTCAGATTCTATCAGTTTTGTTTCTTGGTCTGTCAAAATATTTCTTGTGAGGATACCTAATCGGCTGGTCAAAATAACGTCCTCTATTGTGTCGATAAAATGAAGTAAAGAATTAATGTCATTGTGTATTTGAAAACATACTTTCAAATAGTAATAATGTTCCCTAATCTGAGTATTTAATACAAGACTTTTTATTTGGCTGGAAATATATCTTTCAATATTCAAAATATTTTTGTTTAGAATTTCTATCTGTTCCTGTAATTCCTTGTTTATTTTAATTTGTTTGTTATTTTCATTAATAAGTTCGGTATTTTCTGTATCTAAATTATGTAATGCATTATAGATTGCTTTTTCATCCTCACTGTCCATGGTTCCTGCAATAACTTTTAATGTTTTCCCTAATAAGTCAATTAATCCTCTTTTATTTCTTATTTTTGGTGTTAAAGCTTTAAGTTTTGTATCCAGTTCCCTAAAATTCCTAAGCAACGTCCTATGTATATAGTCATTTTTTGTGTCACTTGGTAGCGTTTCATTTAACATCTTAATATTAACTTCTATTTGGTTTCTAGCAACTTCTAGTTCTGTTATATTAATTATGTGTAATACTTTCATATTATACTCAATAAGCCGCACTTCATCCACTTTGATTGGTAAATAACCATTGTTGTTGTCCAAATCGATTATTTCGATATTCTCCGCATGAATTCCATATATCAAAATTATTAGTACCAACAAAGTTGTCATTGTGATCTAATAGAATATAAGATCAAGGAAGACCAATTTAGACAATTATAATAATTATTTGTTATTTAGATATATATATATATATATATGTATAAAATTAATGCAGTAATCTTTAAAATTCGATTTTATGCTCCTGTATTGTTGCTACTAATTATTTCGTTTAACAGCATTACCCCTTCTAGTGGTTTGTTGCACTGGGAATCTTACGTTCTGTGCGTTTTGGAATTTCTTTTTCTTTTTAACATGTGTTTTATAATAAATTTGTTTTGAATTTTGGTCTTTTAAATGAGAGTCGTCAATTTTCCTTCCTTCTATTTTCCTGAATTTCTGATAATTTTTGCCTCCTCTAGTCTCTTTGATATAATTGATGCCGTCTTCTAGAATTTTTTCTCCTATCCTTGATTCATTCAGTTTATTAATTACTTGTTCCTTTTTCTTTAGCATCCTATCATATATATCCGGGTATTGAGATTCATTAATCTTCCCTTGAATAAAATCAATTGGTTTTATATTTGTTGTACTATGTATAGTATGGTTGTAGAAACCATTTATTTGAATCATCTGTTCTTCTATAGAAATGTCAATTTTGCTTTGCTTGAGAATTCTTAAATGTTCATTGATAGTATTATGTAGCCTTTCAATATCGCTATTGCTATTATGATTTAAACTTGATGTAAAGTTAATTTCAATATTCTTTTCTTTTAAGAACTCCATCATTCCATGTGATTTCATTCCGAGTTCGTTATCTGTTACAATTTTTTCAATATTTCCATAAGAGCTTAAATATCTTAAGATGCATTTCCTAAATTCGGGGTCTGATCTATTGGTAACACGAGTTATAAGTGCTACTTTACTAAATTTGTCTATCATGGTAACAAATATACTTTTATTTATGGAATAAAATACATCCATATGGATAATTTCATGTGGTCTTCTAGGGGTTTCAGATATTTTATAAGGAACTAGATCTGGATTCCTTTCGTATTTTGACAGCATACAAACTTCACAATTGTTTATAAATTCCGATACTTTCTTATACAAATATGGGTAATAATATTTATCTTTAATTTCTTTGTAGTTTTCATTGCATCCTCTATGGTTATTTTTCAAATGTTCATTAGAGATTATCTCTTCTAAATACTCCTCGTCGAGGATATCAATTAATTTCTTGAGACATCTGACAATTTTTAGATTACTATAATCTTTAAATAAGATTGATTTTAATTTATTAAATATGTCATCATCTACAAATAGTGCGTTTGTTTTTTCGTGATCAAAATGATTTTCTATAATTGTTTTCAGGAAATCATCGTCAAATTCCTTTGCCTTTATTACTTTTCTTTTGTGGTTATGTATGACTGAGTTTCTAATTGATACAGCGCCTGATATTATTTTTTGAAATATAACTTGATTGTCATAAATATTTATTGGTTTTTGCAATTCCTTAATTGAATTTAGATTTTCATTATTGTTAAAATTTTGATTTGATGATATGGTATTATTAATTTCAATTCTACTAAGACAGTCTGCCACCTTATTTAGGTGTCCTTCTTTATAGTTTATTTCATAATCATACTCTCCTATTTGAAGTCTCCACCGCATTAATTTCGAATTTGGCTCTTTTAAGTTATTTAACCATATTAGTGGTTTGTGGTCAGTAAAAAGTTTAATTTTCCTGCCATAGACATATGGCCTAAATTGTTTTAAACACCATACAATTCCAAGACATTCTTTCTCAATGGTGGAATAGTTTATTTCGTGTTCATTCAAAGTTCGAGATACGTATGCAATCGGTTTATCGTTCTGCGATAGAACTCCTCCAATAGCAACATTGCTCGCATCCGTAGTAATTTCAAAAGGTAAACTGAAGTCGGGATAAACTAATATTGGAGCATGAACCAACTTTTCCTTCAAAATGTTAAATGCATCGATGTAATTTATATCTTTTATATCTAAAATCGAGTCCTTTTTCAAGTATTTAGTCATGGGTTTAGTAATGTGTGCATAATTTTTTATGAATCTTCTATAATAGCCCGTCATTCCCAAGAATCTTTTTATTTCCTTTTCAGTTCTAGGAATTTGTAATTTTCTTATAACTTCAATTTTAGCTTGGTTCGGGGACACGCCTTCTTCATTTACTGTATGACCCAAAAATTCGACTTCTTTCCTGAAAAATTCACATTTATCTAATTGAATTTTGAGCCTTGCATTTCTTAATTTGTTAAGCACTGATTTCAAATTTTTTACATGTTCTTCTAGTCCATTGGAAAATACAATAATATCATCCATATAAACCATACACTCCCTTTTCGAAACATTTTCCCTTAAAATATTATCTACCAATCGTTGAAAAGTGCTCGGTGCATTTTTCAACCCGAATGGCATTCTATTAAATTCATAATGGCCGTTATCTACTGAAAATGCAGTTTTTTGTCTGTCCTTTTCATGGACTTCGATTTGGTGAAAACCGCTTTTGAGGTCAAGAATAGAAAAATAATTCGATTTTCCTAACTTGTCTAATATATCTGTTATATTTGGAATCGGATAATTATCCTCAATGGTTTTATCATTTAATTTTCGATAGTCAATGACTAATCTAAATTTCTTCATGCCCGATGCATCTGATTTCTTTGGTACGACCCAAACAGGACTGTTGTATGGACTACTGCTCGGTGCAATAATTCCATTACTTAACATTTCCAAAATCTGTTTTTGGATTTCATCTTTGTATATATAAGGGTACCGATAAATTTTACTTCTTATTGGTATTTCATCAGTGGTATCTATAGTATGCTTAATTTCGTGGGTAAAAGTCAATTTTCCATTATCAGAAAGTAAAACCTTAAAATCCCTAATTAGTTTCTCCAATTCTAATCTCTCCTTAGAATTAAGGTGTTCGGTTCTAATTTTCTTTAGAACTGAATCAACATCTATAATTTCGCTATTGATTTTTCCACTAATATCATTAATATTATGAATTTCCGAAATTTCTTCATACGTCAAAATCACTCCTGTATCTAAAACAATAGGTTTATTTGATTTATTATTAATCTTTACACACACTTCTCCATTTTCACATTTATAAAGACCTTCATTGAGAATTATTCCATTACCCTGCATAATATTATTAATTAATACGTCTCCATTTTCTAAAGGAAGACATATTTTACAATCTTGCTCTCCCGGTGGAATAGTTATCTTTACTTTCGTCGTTATTTTCTCAGAAAGTAATGGCAGTTTTGAACCATTTAGAAGTAAATACATCCCTTCGTAATTTATAATCGCTTTATTTTTCAATAAAATGTCGTTGCCTATTAATCCTTCAAAATTATTATTAAAATTGTAAACATAAAATTCAAACATTTGATTTGGCAAATTAAATTCCCTGAAAGCCTTCACCACGGCTTTATGTGTAACTATATGTGAATTTTTTAAAGCTAACATTTCCTTTGGTCCTTTTAATTGTACTATTTTACTTTGATGAAAAACATTTGGATTCACTAAGGAGTTTGTGGCTCCTGTATCAATCAAAAATTTGCACTTGTTAATTACTATGTAGGTGAGTTCATTGGAGCTGTCTGACAAAAATTTCCAATATCCATTGGTGTTGGTCTATCACTATCATTTATTGGCTGATTAGTTGAATCACTGCTAACGGTGTTATTTTGAAACGGGTTGTTTCGATTATTACTATCATTCTGTCTCGGAATATAATTTTGATATTGATCCTGATATCTGGTATAATTTTGATTCTGATGTTGATTTTGTCTGTGTCTTTGATTTTGATATTTATAGTTTTGATTTTTATTAAAGTTCGTATTTTGATTCACGCTTTTATTTCTATTGTCATGAGTAGAATTTGTTTCGTTTTTATTTGGAATTGGATTAGGATTATAGAAAGCATAATTCGTATCGTAAAGTATTTTCATCGCATTCTCGATATTATTTGGATTTCTACAAATTATAATGGAACGCATTGGTTCAATTAATTTGTTTTTAAATACGTCCAATGCTACCCTTTTATTAGCTGCAATGAGAGCATTGTAGCCCGCTTCGTTTTGATGTAATGATCGAGTTTTCATGTTAAGTCTTCTGAGATAAGTTATTATCTCGTCATAAAAATTCTTTGCATTAGTTTTAAATTTAACTGATCTTAATTTATCATATAACTGTTCATCTGTTAATCTATCGCCAAAGTTGTTAATAAGGGTTTCTTTTAGCTCTGTCCATCTTGTAAGGTGATTGTTTATTTCGGAAATGTCCTTAGCCGGTCCACTTAGTTTTGACTTAATTATGTCTAAAAATATTCCCTTCGACAAGTCATCATAGGTTTCTAAAATTTGCGTAATTCTGTCAACTAAGTCAATAAAGGTGTAGAGTTCGCTAAAACTACCGTTATAAACCGGTAATTTTGATAAATACTTTATAGGGTCAACCGTGACTGCGTTAAGTGCCATTTTACTATTATTTAAATTTTTTTTGTCTAAATTAAAACTTTTTTCTTTGCTGATTTTTTTTTATCAGAAACAATTTTTTTTTAGCGTAAAATTTTCACAATTTTTTTTCACAATTTCTTAATATTCACTATTATTTTCTTATTAGTTACCATAAATTAGAGCTATCAGAAACAATTTTTTTTTTAGCGTAAATTTTTCACAATTTTTTTTTTTTCACAATTTCTTAATATTCAATATTATTTTCTTATTAGTTACCATAAATTAGAGCTGGTATGTTTCTCCCTCTTTCTTCCTTTATCCGTCGTATGGTTTTTCCTGCTGCCCGGACAAAACCTTTTCCTGGATTCCGAAAGTAAATCCTTTTCGAGGATTTATGTTTTCATCCTTTTTCTTCCTTTATCCGTCGTATGGTTTTTCCTGTTGCCCGGACAAAACCTTTTCCTGGATTCCGAAAGTAAATCCTTTTCGAGGATTTATGTTTTCATCCTTTTCCTGGATGGTGTTGAGTCGTGGATACCTTGTAGGATCCTACCGACTGCGCCAGTTTTAGATACAAACTTCTCTTGTGTAAGTTTCAAGTCTAACTGAATCTTTATTTCAAATTTTCCTTAACGCTAGCTTAATAAATAAATGTTTACAATTAGCTGATGAATTCTTCATAGTATATGTTTTCATTATGGCTCGCTATGGGTGGTCAAATGATATTTGCATTGATCTCTGTTTCTCTGTGGCTGGTTGGGGTAAATGGATTTTGTATATACAAAATCCATTTGCGACAATTTCGTTGATCATGGATTTTTGCTAATGCTGCAAAAATCCATAGTCATAATGAATTAAAATTCTGCGGACAGCGTGGGTGGCCCTGTAACTGTTATTGCCGCATTCAAGATTGTCGTGTTGACACAAAAAAAGAAAAAAAAAAAAACAAATCAAAATCCAAGTCCCCATTTTCAATATCCATTCCCATTCATTCGACACGTGATGGCTTAGGTAGTTCAGCTCAGCTCACCTCAGCTCAGCTCCTTCAACAATTGTTTCGTTTCGTGAGGTTTTGCTTCGAATTGATTAAAACAGCAGCTTTATGCAAATTATTTTCTAATTTGCTCTGATTTCTGTTTTAATTTCAATTAATAAAACTATAATTTTTGCAAGGTGTTTTTTTTTTGCTGTTTGTTTGTTTGTCTGTCGAATTTCGACATTTATATTTGAAGCAAACAATTTGCGTCGTTACTTTTTCATGTATTTCATTATTTTTGAATGTCTGCAGGAGTTTGATTGCCCTAATTTCTTAAAGACCTCTGTTCTTAGCCGGTGTAGGACTTGAAATAAGAACAATTAGAATAATAACATTATAAAAAAAAATAAAACAAAAAAATAAAAAATAAAAGAATTACAAAATTTAAATAAATAAAAAAATTAAATTATAACAATTTTTAAAAGAGGGTTTTTTGTTTTTATATGTTTGATAACCTAACACAGAGAACCGTAGAACTGCAGCCGGACAACATCGGATATTCAAAAACAAAACAAAATTTAAAACTATCAAAAACAAAAATTAAAATAATAAAACAAAAATAAAAAACTATTAAAAACAAAAAATAAAAAAAAACTATTAAAAACAAAAAATAAAAAAAAAACTATTAAAAACAAAAATAAAAAATATTAAAAAAACGATTAAAAAAATATTAAAAAATCGTTTAAAAAAATAAAAATAAAAAAAATAAAAATGAAAAAAAAAAAATAAAAATAAAAAAAAAAAAAAAAATTTAAAAAATAAAAAAAAAATAAAAAATTAAAAATTAAAAAAAAAAATTTAAAAATAAAAATTAAAAAAAAGTTTTGAAAAATTGAAACAAAAATTTAAACAAATAAATTAAATAAAAAAACATTAAAAACAAAAAAAAAATATATAAAAAAATTAAAAAAAAAAATTGAAAAATATTAAAAAAAAAATTAAAACAATAACAAAAAAATTTAACAGATAAGAAAAAATAAAAAAAAAAATAAAAAAAAAATTTTTTTAATTAAAAAAAAAATGAGTAAAAAAAATTTATAAAAAAAAATTAACAAAAATAAAAAAAAAATATAAAAAAAATTAAAAAAAAATAAATTTAAAAAATCGTTTTTCAAATAGACATATAAATAAATTTTTTTGTAATTGAATACCTAAAAATGTAAAAGAGAGGGTAGACTACTAATTAGATTACTTACATTAACAATTGTCTAATAAATCAAAAAGTTAAAAAAAATATTCCAAAAAATATTAAAATTAAAACATGTAAAATAAAGTTAAAAACAAAAAAATTAACAATTATAAAAATAAAAAAAAATATCGGTTACATTAGGTTAGTTTATGTGTATGTCACTATGGATACACACCTAATGAAATTAAAAAAAAATATATATAAATAAAAAAAATTAAAGAAACTATAAAATTAAAATTAAAACAAAACTAAAATTCATATTTTTTTTGTTTTTTTTTATATTTAATATTTAATTTTTCATTTGTTTTTTTTTTATATTTTTATATGTTTATTTTTTGATACTTCATTGTAGGATATTGTCCGGCTTTGTACCATTGTTTAATGCTTTCTATTCAAAGAATTGTATAGCAAAAAACATTTAAATTTTTGTATATATATTTTTTTATTTGTATTTATTTATATTTTTTATTTTTATTATTATTTTATTATTATTATATTATTATTTTTTTATTTAATTTTTAATTTGTTTTATATTTTTTATTTGTTCTTTATTTTGTTATATTTTTTATTTTTTTATTTATTGTTTTTTAATATTTCGTTAATAAGTTCTCCTGTTATATTTTTTTATTTGTTTTTATTTATTATACCCACCACCGAAGGATGGGGGTATATTCATTTTGTCATTCCGTTTGCAACACATCGAAATATCCATTTCCGACCCTATAAAGTATATATATTCTTGATCAGCGTAAAAATCTAAGACGATCTAGCCATGTCCGTCCGTCTGTCCGTCTGTCCGTCTGTCTGTTGAAATCACGCTACAGTCTTTAAAAATAGAGATATTGAGCTGAATTTTTGCACAGATTCTTTTTTCGTCCATAAGCAGGTTAAGTTCGAAGATGGGCTGTATCGGACTATATCTTGATATAGCCCCCATATAGACCGATCCGCCGATTTAGGGTCTTAGGCCCATAAAAGCCACATTTATTATCCGATTTTGTTGAAATTTGGGACAGTGAGTTGTGTTAGGCCCTTCGACATCCTTTGTCAATTTGGCTCAGATCGGTCCAGATTTGGATATAGCTGCCATATAGACCGATCCTCCGATTTAGGGTCTAAGGCCCATAAAAGCCACATTTATGGTCCGATTTCGCTGAAATTTGGGACAGTGAGTTGCGTTGAGCCCTTCGATATCGTTCGTCAATTTGGCTCAGATCGGTGCAAATTTGGATATAGCTGCCATATAGACCGATCCTCCGATTTATGGTCTTAGGCCCATAAAAGCCACATTTATTATCCGATTTTGCTGAAATTTGGGACAGTGAGTTGCGTTGAGCCCTTCGACATTCTTCGTCAATTTGGCCCAGATCGGTCTAAATTTGGATATAGCTGCCATATAGACCGATCCTCCGATTTATGGTCTTACGCCCATAAGAGCCACATTTATTATCCGATTTTGCTGAAATTTGGGACAGTGAGTTGCGTTAAGCCCTTCGACATACTTCGTCAATTTGGTCCAGATCGGTCCAAATTTGGATATATCTGCCATATAGACCGATACTCCGATTTAAGGTCTTAGGCCCATAAAAGCCACATTTATTATCCGATTTTGCTGAAATTTGGGACAGTGAGTTGCGTTGAGCCCTTCGACATCCTTCGTCAATTTGGCCCAGATCGGTCCAAATTTGGATATAGCTGCCATATAGACCGATCCTCCGATTTGTGGTCTTTGGCCCATAAAAGCCACATTTATTATCCGATTTTGCTGAAATTTGGGACAGTGATTTGCCTTAGGCCCTTCGATATCTTTCTTCTATTTGGCCCTGATCGGTTCAGATTTGGATATAGCTGCCATATAGACCGATCTCTCGATTTAAAGTTTTGGGCTCATAAAAAGCGCATTTATTGTCCGATGTCGCCGAAATTTGGGACAATGACTTGTGTTGGGCCTTTCGATATTTGTCTTCAATTTGGCTCAGATCGGTCCAGATTTGGATATAGCTGCCATATAGACCGATCTCTCGGTTGATCAATGACTTGTACTTATAAGCATTTGGTCTAAATCGGATGATATCTATAGAGCTGCTATGGGGCTTAAGGTATGCATTTTTCACTCGATTTTGACGAAATGTGGTTCACATATATACCCGAGGTGGTGGGTATCCAAAGTTCGGCCCGGCCGAACTTAACGCCTTCTTACTTGTTTTTTTATATTTTTTATTTTTTTTTATTTTTTTTTTATTTTTTATTTTTTATTTATTTTTTTTTTTAATTTTTAATTTTTTTTTTTTATTTTTTTTTTTATTTTTTTTTTATTTTTTTTTATTTTTTTTTATTTTTTTTATTTTTTTTTTATTTTTTTTTATTTTGTTTTTTTATTTTATTTTTTTTAGTTTTATTATTATTATTATTATATTATTATTGTATTATTATTATTTTTTTATATTTTTTAATTTTATTATTATATTATTATTATTTTTTATTATTTTTTTATTTAATTTTTAATTTTTTTATTATGATATTATTATTTTTTATTATTTTTTTTATTGTTCTTTTTTTATTCTTTCTTTTTTTATTTTTAACTTGTTTTATTTGTTATATTTTTTTATTATTTTTTAATTTATTATTTGTTTTATTTATTATTTTTTTTATTTTTTAATATTTCGTTAATAAGTTCTCCTGTGGCTTCTATACCAAATTACTGCTATTTTGTCATTTCTGACCTATTTTTCAAGACGGACAGTTTTTATTTTTATTCCTTTTTTTCAAATTTTCTTTTATTAATTTTTTTTAATCAATTGCATTGTTTTGTTCTTTTTTTTACAGCCCAATCGTACCTATTATTTGGATGATCCCGAAGGCTTCGGTCTCCAATGGGTGGAATCCATTGAGAAAATGCATCATCTAACCTATAAAGAACAAATCAATACCTCAAACTCCAATGCTGCAGCCGGTATTGTTGGCTCATCCTCTTCCACATCGTCCTCCTGCTCGTCAAATTCCACAACAAACTCTAATCGTTTGGCAATGAATCTGAACAACAATAACAATAATAACAATCACAGCCATTCAACAAGTTCGGTAACGAAAACCTCCTCAGCCATATCGTCAACATCAATAGCGCATAAAACCTCATCATTGCTGACAGCACCGTTTACAATACTAAAAACGGCTTCCAATTAAGCGGAGGAAGGAGGACGCAGGACAAACAAAAGCAGAGGGAATATCTTTAGGATAATGTAACGAAAAAAAGAAAAAAAAAACAAAAGCCAGCTAACAAGCAACACCACCACCACCAACAACTACAGCAACAACACCATCTAAAAAGAAATGACTTGTGGGAAACTTATGGAACCATAGAACTAACCAAATGCAAAAACTAAAGAAGCAGTCTAAAGAAGAAGTCTCACAAAGGAATATCACTATTTGCCTATCTTTAGTTAAGCCAACGATAAGCAATGGGAATGTTGAAATGTGTTAATGGAAACTTAAAACTGAAAACTGAAAAATTCGCCGCAGCAACTGAAATCATCAGCTCCCTCTCTTAAAATCAACCCCCATCTACCAGCAATTCATAGAAAAATTATTTAAATTTAATTATTATTATTTTTTTTATTTTCATTTGTTTAATTTAGAACAAATTTAGTTCAGAGAAATAAAAAAAAAAGTTATAATATAAACCCAAAACCCTTTATATTTTATAATTATTATAGCATAATTATTAAAACAAAAAAACTAATGAAAATATCCTTTAAAAAATAATTTATTTACAACAAACCGGAAAGAGAAACACCCAACACTTTATTACATGTATAAGTTTGGTAATATTTAAACATACCTATATCTATATATATATATATATACATTTACAAAAAAATTAATATAAATTGAAAATAATTAATAATTATACATGAAAAAGAGAGAGAAACCAGAAAATACTACTATTAAAAAAAACAAAACAAACAAAACTCTAGATAGTCTCAATTAAAAGGAAAAACAGAAAGTAATTATAATATACATAGTACGTATATATATTAGAAAAGTATTTATATAAATATTACAAAAACAAAAAGGAGAAGAAAAACCAGAACCCAAAATACCTTGTATACCCACTCCCTCTATAAAAAACTAAACAAAAACTAAATTTTAAGCAATTTAGAAAAATTTAGCGAAAATTGCGAAAATACACACATTAATATTAATTATAACTAAATTAAAGCTAAATTAAATTAAAAGAAATATTATACATATATATATATATACACACAGATATAAAACGCAAAGCTATATATAATAAAAAATTAATGAAAAATAAATAATAAAAATAGCTATATTATATTGAAAGAAATATACGCAAAATACATTAGTTTTAAAAATTAAAGAAATATTACAACACAGTAAAATATCTTTGAAGCAAAAAAGGAGAAACAAGCAACCAACCAACTACTATTAACTATAAGCTCGTTTTTAAGAGAAAACAAATTGAAAAAATGTTTCCTAGAATTTTTGTTTTTTTTTTTTTTTTTTTTAAATAACAAAAAAAACTGAAAGGGAAAACACTTTTCAATTTGAGCTCTTTTTTTTTTATTTAGTACTAAATATAAAGCCCCTTTCCCAAAAAAAAAGTTCCCATTGTATAAAAATTAATTTAGTTTAAAAAAATTGTAATTCTAACTAAAAACAACAATGCATATACTTTAATTTAATTATATATATATAAAAAAAAAAACAAAAAACAAAAAGAGCAAAACAAACACACACACATTAAGCAAAAATAATTTATTTAATTTATCTTAATTTTAATTTAACAAAAATTAATAAGCAGTAGTTGAAGCCGATGACGACGAAGAAGAAGAAAAGCTAACAACACAGCCGCTCTCTTTCCTTTCTTTTGGTCAAACAAAAAAAAAAAAAAAAAAAAAAAAAAAATAATATCGAAATTGTAAAATCTTACAAAATTAGTCAATTTTTTTTTGTTTTTTGTTTATATAAGGAATTCAAAATTCCTTATATACAACTAGGATTTTTCCTTGTATTTCCCCTCTTAGAAATTTTGCCACCAAATATTCAATAAACTGCATATGAAATTTTGTTATATTTTTTTACATTTTCTTTTTGTTTTGTTTGTTTGTTTTTTTCTCTTTTTGTGTTTATTTCTCTTCCTTTATTTATATTTATAAAAATTCAAATTTACTTCTCCTATGCTATTATTATTATTATTTCTTTTTTGTTTGTAATACAATTTAATCCTATTTATATTTATAATACTTATATATATATACCCATATATTTATAATTAATTGAAAGTTTAGTAAAAAGCAACCTACACCACCCACAAACAAACCCCTAATCCATTAAAAAAAAAAAACTCCCCCATTTTAGTTTTCTCTCCCCTTTCTTATTGGAATTATACCTTTTAGCTATATGATTTTTTGAATATCTATTTCCGCCAAAAAATAATAATACTAATTATCAAAAAAGAAAAGAAAACAGAAAAACGCAGTACTAAAAATAAAAATAGTGAAAAATTGCAATAAAACTTGCGCTTGTGTGGAAATATTTAAGAAAAAGACTTTAAAAAAATGATGAAAGAAAGAAAAAGAAAATAAACCTTATTTGAATTTCAATTATTTTGCAAACCAATTTATATGATTTTGTTTTAATTTATTATGATTTTTTCTTTACAAGGGTGGGCTGAGAGCCACCTGGGGGTTGGGACTTTAAAAGCCAAAAGAATGCTTAAAGTTAGGCTGAAAATGGAGTCGCATCATGGTTAGCCATGCTAATGCAAATTGCAAATTTTACTTATGAACATTCCACTAAGGAACAGGGGAAAACTTCAAGTTTAAGCTCAATGACAAGGTCGAGTCCGAATAGCATGCCGTAGAGCAACACCTCTTTAGAGAGCAGTTTTACATGGCATAGTACCTCACAAATGTTGCCCGCATTAGGAGGGGAAAACCACTGCTGAAAATTAGTTTTCTGATGGTCTCGCCAGGATTCGAACCCAGGCGTTCAGCGTCATAGGCGGATGTGTTAACCTCTGAGCTACGGTAGCCTCCAATGCGTTACGGAACAGGGGTAAACTTCTCACATATCAATGAGTGCAGACCAATTCAAGTTTAAGCTCAATGATAAGGGACCTGCTTTTTATAGCCGAGTCCGAACGGCATGCCGCAGTGCGACACCTCTTTGGAGAGCAGTTTTACGTGGCATAGTATCTCACAAATGTTGCCAGCATTAGGTGGGGAAAACCACCGCTGAAAATTAGTTTTCTGATGGTCTCGCCAGGATTCGAACCAAGGCGTTTAGCGTCATAGGCGGACATGCCAACCTCTGAGCAACGGTGGCCTCCAATGCGCTACGGAACAGGGGCAAACTTCTCACACATCAATGAGTGCAGGCCAATTCAACTTTAAGCTCAATGATAAGGGGCCTGCTTTTTATAGCCGAGTCCGAACGGCATGCCACAGTGCGACACCTCTTTAGAGAGCAGTTTTACATGGCATAGTACCTTACAAATGTTGCCAGCATTAGGAGGGGAAAACCAACGCTGAAAATTAGTTTTCTGATGGTCTCACCAGGATTCGAACCCAGGCGTTTAGTGTCGGCGGACATGCTAACCTCTGAGCTACGGTGGCCTCCTCCATGGCCAATGCCATTTAGAATTCTCTAAAAAATGTAGGTTGAGGGCTGCGGACGCCCTCTCCATACGGTCGGATGATATGACCCTAAGAGCCTCCATCCTATGTGGCGAGTGCAAGGATTTCGCTCAGCATGCTGTCTGCAGTGTCTGGCCCCATTTGCAAATGTAATTTTTTTCCAAAAAACATTCCATTAAGTAACAGTGGGCAATCTTAACGAGGCCACCGTAGCGCAGAGGTTAGCATGTCCGCCTATGACGCCGAACGCCTATACGGTTGGACAATATGACCCTAAGAGCCTCCTTCCTCTGTGCCGAGAGCTAGGATTTCGTTCAGCATGCTATCTGCAGTCAATGGCCCCATTTGCAAATGCAAATTTGTCCAAAAAACATTCCATTGAGGAACAGTGGGCAAACTTAACGAGGCCACCGTAGCGCATGTCCGCCTATGACGCCGAACGCCTATACGGTTGGACAATATGACCCTAAGAGCCTCCTTCCTCTGTGCCGAGAGCTAGGATTTCGTTCAGCATGCTATCTGCAGTCTATGGCCCCATTTGCCCGAATGCAAATTTGTCCAAAAAACATTCCATTGAGGAACAGTGGGCAAACTTAATGAGACTACTGAAGCGCAGAGGTTGGCATGTCCAAGTTGGCAACCCAACTTCAGTTGCGTTGCCAACGACCAAATTTGTTACAGAAATTTACATTTCTCAGTAGCTGAGCTTTGAAAATACTGATATTAAATGAAATTGATCAAAATTTCCAACTTAATCACCCTTATTCCCGTTGTCGAAGGCGAAAATCGACAGCAGCCAAAGTCGAAGGCGAATTCGTGGTATGCTGAAACTTATTCGCCTTCGACAGTTTGATCATAGAACAAGTAAAAGTGTGCTAAGTTCGGCCAGGCTGAATCTTGGGAACCCACCACCAAGGGTTCTGCTAAAATACGGGAGCTATATCTGGTTACAGACAGATATGAACCGTTCTTAGCCCAGTTGTTGGAAGTCATAGCAGAACAGCGCATGCGAAATTTCAGCCAAATCGGATGAAAATTGAGGCTTCCAGGGGCTCAAGAAATCAAATCGAGAGATCGGTTTATATGGGAGCTATATCAGATTATAGACTGATTCGGATCATACTTGGCACAGTTGTTGGAAGTCATAACAGACATAACACCACATGCTAAATTTCAGCCAAAATTGAGGCTTCCAGGGGCTCAAGAAGTCAAATCGCGAGATCGGTTTATATGGAAGCTATATAAGGTTATAGGCCGATTTGGAGCGTACTTAGCACAGTTGTTGAAAGTCATAACGGAACACTACATGCAAAATTTCAGCCAAATCGGATGAAAATTGCGGCTTCCAGGGGCTGAAGAAGTAAAATCGGGAGATCGGTTTATATGGGAGCTATATCTGATTATAGACCGATTTGGAGCGTATTTGGCACAGTTGTTGAAAGTCATAACAGAACACCACATGCTAATTTTCAGCCAAATCGAATGAAAATTGCGGCTTCCAGGGGCTCAAGAGATAAAATCGGGAGATCGGTTTATGTGGGAGCTATATAAGGTTATAGGCCGGTTTGGACTGTACTTGACACAGTTATTGGAAGTCATAATAAAACGCCACATGCAAAATTTCAGCCAAATCGGATGAAAATTGAGGCTTCCAGGGCTCAAGAAGTCAAATCGCGAGATCGGTTAATATGGGAGCTACATCAGGTTTTAGACCGATTTGGACCAACCTTGGCACAGTTGTTGGAAGTCGTAACAGAACACCACATGCTAAATTTCAGCCAAATCGGATGAAATTTGAGACTTCCAGGGGCTCAAGAAGTCAAATCGGGAGATTGGTTTATATGGGAGCTATACCAGGTTGAATACCGATTTGGACCGTATTTGACACAGTTGTTGGAAGTCATAAAAGAACATCACATGCAAAATTTCAGCCAAATTGGACAAAAATTGCGGCTTGTAAGGGTTCAAGAAGTCTAAACGGGAAATCGGTTTATATGGGAGCTATATCTGAATTTTAACCGATATGGCCCATTTGCAATCGCCAACGATCTAAATCAGTATAAAATATCTGTACAAAATTTCAAGCGGCTAGCTTTACGCGTTCGACCACTATCTTGATTTTGACAGACGGACGGACGGACGGACATGGCTAGATCGACTCAAAAAGTCGAGACTATCAAGAATATATATACTTTATAGGGTCTTAGATCAGTATTTCGAGGTATTACAAACGGAATAACAAGACTAGTAAACCCCCATTCTATGGTGGTGGGTATAAAAACTACATAAAAGTAGGTTCCATACTCTTCCCAAAAACCGGCCCAATGTAATTCAGAATGCAATCAACTTATATAACGATCGTTTTCGTCAAATCTGACAGTCGAATTCGACTTACGTGCTACCATTTTGTATCAATTTCGATATTCGACTACGCCATCGCCAACCGGAATAAGGGGGATATACTAATTTGTACTTCGTAGTTTTGTCTCCTGGCAACGCAACTGTAGTCGAGTTGCAATTCATAATCGACCCATTAAGCTCAATGATAAGGGACCTCCTTTTTCTGGTGGAGTCTGATCGGCGTGCCGCAGTGTGATACCTCTTGGGACCCATATATCTGACCTCATATACCACTCCTATGTAGGAGGATTCCATTGCATGTCTCCATAAGGAGTATGCGATTGCTCGGGAAAGGCTTACGTATGTTTGCCAGCAGTCGACTGAGTTGCGCTGTTATCCTCGTGGCCTTTGTCGTTTCGTGCCGCATTTGCTTTCCACAGATTCGCTTTGTATTCAGTCGGATCCCTAGATATTTGACACCTTTATCTTCCCCAGTATGCTATCTATGTATTTATCCACGGGGACATTTTTTCTCTTTAAGAGCAGTAGCTTTTTCTTTTGCGTAGCAAGTTGCAAGCGGTGTTCCTTTGCTCTTAACATCACCTGCCATAGTTTATACTTTGCCCCTTCTGTCTCTCCTCAAGTGATGACCACAACGATATCGTCTGCATAACCTACTAGAAAGGTTCCGCTTTTTGTTGTTGTTGTTTTTGTTGTAGGCATAGTTTCATGCGGAGGGGGGATCCTCGTCAAACTCTTTTAGGTGAACAAGCCCGTTTCGGTCCAAAGGTTTAGGTGAACAAACTCGTTTCGGTCCAAAGGGACGATCATCGTGGGAAGAGGGTGCTCATTGGTTATATAAAGGTGCCACTCAGTATTTTAGCAAGAGCCAGGGCCGCCGGGCCTCTGATGATTGTCCGTGACTGCCGTTGCAGCTACTTCGTATGTAGCATTCCACTATCCGCAACCTGTGGATGGGACCAGTTGCTCGCAACTTAACTTTTCGTGACAGCAATGAATACCCCACAGATCGGAGCTCAATGTTCCAGACGATGTGGTGCTCACATATATCCCGTGCAGGGCTGCTTTTCGTTGTTGTAGCTACATTCCCATGTGGAAGTGAGGATCCTCGTCAAGTCCTGAAGGGTAGAATGTTCATACCGGTCCAAAGGACCGAACTCCGCGGGAACAAGTTTGCCATTGGTTATTCAAAAGCGCCGATAACTCGCCTTGTCATATCGAGCATCATAGACATTCAGTATTTGTGCATGATCCGGTGCCGCCCGGTCTTTCACTGAGACTCCCCGCTCGATATCGCTGATTGTCCGTGACTGCCGTTGCAGCTACTTCGTATGGAGTATTCCACTATGCGCAACCTGTAGACGCGTGATCGCTGCGGGACCAATGGTGTTTTAAAGGCGCCATAAATGAATACCCCACTGATCGGATCTCAATGTTCCAGCCTGTGTGGTGCTCACAGCTATCCCGTGCTGGGCAGCTTTTCCTTGTTGTAGTCACATATTCATGTGGAAGTGGCGATCCTCGTCACGTTCCTTCTGGTCCAAAGGACTGACCTGATATAGCCGCCATATAAACCGATTTCCCCATTGGACTCCTTGAGCTTCTAGGGGGCGCAATTCTATTCCGATTTGACTGAAATTTTGCGTGAGGTGTTTTGTAAAGACCTCTAACAACTGTGTTAAGTATGGTCTAAATCAGTCCATAACCTGATATAGCCCTCATATAAACCCATCTCCTAATTAGACATCTTGAACTTCTAGAGGGCGCTATTCTTATCCGATTTGGCTGAAATTTTGCACATATCGTTTTGGTATAACTTCCAACAACTGTACCAAGTGTGGTCGTAATTAGTCCATAACCCGGTATAGCCGCCATATAAACCGATTTCCTGATTAGACTCCTTGAGCTTCTAGAGGGCGCAATTCTATTCCGATTTGACTGAAATTTTGCAAAAAGTGTTTTGTTGAGACTTCTAACAACTGTGTTAAGTAAGGTCTAAATCAGTCCATAACCTGATATAGCTGCCATATAAACCCATCTCCTAATTAGACTTCTTGAGCTTCTAGAGGGCGCTATTCTCATCCGATTTGGCTGAAATTTTGCACATATTGTTTGGTATGAATTCCAACAACTGTGCCAAGTAGGGTCTATATCAGTCAGTAACCTGATATAGGCGCCATTTTAACCCATCTCCTGATTAGACTTCTTGAGCTTCTAGAACTTAGCACGCTTGCTGTTACTTGTTATACACTAACGCCATCCTTCGTCATTTTCGCTACGACCTATTTCTAGGCTCCGTAAATTGCACCATGAGCAAAAATGAAAACCAAAATTTAGTTAATTTTTTTTTTAATTTTCAAAATTAACTTGCTATACGAAAAATAAGTTCAAAACAAATGAAAAAACACTTTTTAGTCGAAAATCGCGAGATGTCGTTTTGACGAAGGATGACTATCCAGGGTTTAACTATCAGAAACGTTTTTCGTTACTAGGAATTATTTTTTTCGTTTCTCCAAGGCACTTGGTCGTGAATTTGTCACTTTTTGATACAAAAGTCGTTACGTTCATGACAAAACCTTTTGGATCTCTGTCTGTATGAAATTTTACACGAAAATTCAAAAATATTTTTAATCCAAAATATGCTTCGTTTACAGTAAAAGATGATTTTTTACATTTTATTTAAAAAAACATAGTTTTTCAACATACATGATTTTCGTTCGAAAAGTCATTTAGACTCTAAACTGCTATACAAAAGATACAAAACAAAAATTTTAAATTTGGGGATTTTTTTTAACTCGGGGACCTTTTAAGTTTCCGAGGATTTTTTAAACTCTGGGTATTTTTGTATTTTGTTTTAATCTTTTTTTTATTATAAGTTTTATTAATTGTTCACATTTTTTTTTATCAATCACCAAAACCTTACACTATTTCATTGTAATATAACCATTAAATCCTACAAAAAATTGTAAATTTTCGATGAAAAAGATTGTAAAAAATATTTTTATTTTTAATTCAAAAAAAGGCACAACCAAAACCAAGAAACCCCAAAATTATAAATTCTAAAATAAATTAATGAGAGCAGAGCTAACGTATACTTGAGAAACTTCTAAAGCATCATTGAATTTAGTTTAACAAAATTTTGAGATTTAAATTAATATTTAAACAAAATTTATCACAAAACCAAAACAAAAAAAAAAAACAAAATTAAAACAATTACAATAATTTAAAATTAAAGAAAAAATTGATTTATAAAAACAAAATTGAAACAAAAACGAACTTATTGTTTTTTAATTGGCTAACAATTGGAGAATTACCCAAAAAAGGAAAAGAAAAGGTTTGTGTTTTTTCGATTCTTACAATCCAATAGGCGTTTTTATCTAACTATTATTTTTTTTTGTTTGAGTAAATTTTTAGTTTTTTAAATATATTGTGCAAAGTGGTTATATCTGTGGCAGAGGGTAGGCTAGCAGTAGTCCTTAAAGGATCCACAAACCCTAACACAACTCACTGTCCCAATTTTAGGCGAAATCGGAAAATAAATGCGCCTATTATGGGCCCAAAGCCTTTAATCGAGAGATCGGTCTATATGGCAGCTATATTCAAATCTGGGGCGATCTGAGCCAAATTGAAGAATAATGATGAAGGGCCCAACACAACTCACTGTCCCAAATTTCGGCAACATCGGACAATAAATGCGCCTTTTATGGGCCTAAAACCTTAAATCGTGAGTCCGGTCTATATGGCAGCTATATCCAAAGCTGGACCGATCCGAGCCAAATTGAAGAGGGCTGTCGAAGAGCCCAACATAACTCACTGTACCAAATTTCAGCAAAATTGGATAATAAATACGCCTTTTATGGGCCCAAAGCCTTAAATCGAGCGATCGGTCTATATGGCAGCTATATCTAAATCTTGATCGATCTAAGCTAAATTGCAGAAATACGTCAAAGAGCCTAACGCAATTCACTGTCCCAAATTTCGACTACATCGGCCAATAAATGCGCCTTTTATGGGCCCAAAGCCTTAAATCGAGAGATCGGTCTATATGGCAGCTATATCCAAAGCTGGACCGATTTGGGCCAAGTTGCAGAAAAATGTCGAGGAGCCTAACACAACTCACTGTCCCTAATTTTGGCACAATCGGAAGATAAATGCGCCTTTTATGGGCCCAAAGCCTTAAATCGAGCGATCGGTCTATATGGCAGCTATATCCAAATCTCTTTCGATCTGGGCCAAATTGCAGAAATATGTCGAAGAGCCTAACATAATTCACTGTCCCAAATTTCGGCGAAATCAGATAATAAATGCGCCTTTTATGGGCCCAAAACCTGACATCGAGAGATCGGTCTATATGGCAGCTATATCCAAATCTTGATCGATCTGGGCCAAATTGCAGAAATATGTCGAAAAGCCTAACACAATTCCCTGTGCCAAATTTCAGCAAAATCGGATAAAAAATGCGCCTTTTATGAGCCCAAAACCTTAAATCGAGAGATCGGTCTATATGGCAGCTATATCCAAAGCTGGACCGATCTGGGCCAAATTGAAGAGGGCTATCGAAGAGCCCAACACAACTCACTGTAGCAAATTTCAGCAAAATCGGATAATAAATGTGCCTTTGATGGGCTCAAAACCTTAAATAGAGATATGGGTCTATATGGCAGCTATATCCAAATCATGATCGATCTAAGCCAAATTGCAGAAATATGTCAAAGAGCCTAACACAACTCACTGTTCGAAATTTCGGCGACATCGGACAATAGATGCGCCTTTTATGGGCCCAAAGCCTTAAATCGATAGATCGGTCTATATGGCAGCTATATCCAAAGCTGGACCGATCAAGACCAAATTGCAGAAATATGTCAAAGAGCCTTACACAACTCACTGTCCTAAATTTCGGCGAAATCGGACAATAAATGCGCCTTTTATGGGCCCAAAGCCTTAAATCGAGAGATCGGTCTATATGACAGCTATATCCAAAGCTGGACCGATCTGAGCCAAATTGAAGAGGGGTATCGAAAAGGGCTATCGAAGAGCCCAACACAACGCACTGTCCCAAATTTCGGCGACATTCGACTATAAATGCGCCTTTTATGGGTCCAAAACCTTAAATCGGGAGATCGGTCTATATGGCAGCTATATCCAAATCTGGACCGATTTGGGCCAAGTTGCAGAAAAATGTCGAAGAGCGTAACACAACTCACTGTGCCAAATTTTGGCACAATCGGAAGATAGATGCATCTTTTATGGGCCCAAAGCCTTAAATCGAGAGATCGGTCTATATGGCAGCTATATCCAAATCTGGTAATTTCTGGGCCAAATTTTGGCAAAATCGGATAATAAATGTGACTTTTATGGGCCTAAGACCCTAAATCGGCGGATCGGTCTATATGGGGCCTATATCAAGATATAGTCCGATATAGCCAATTTTCGAACTTAACCTGCTTATGGACAAAAAAAAGAATCTGTGCAAAGTTTCAGCTTAATATCTCTAATTTTAAAGACCGTAGCGTGATTTCAACAGACAGACGGATGGACAGACGGACGGACATGGCTAGATCGTCTTAGATTTTTACGCTGATCAAGAATATATATACTTTATAGGGTCGGAAATGGATATTTCGATGTGTTGCAAACGGAATGACAAAATGAATGTACCCCCATCCTTCGGCGGTGGGTATAAGCACAATTCTAGGTGGTATTTTAAGCTCTTCGATGTAAGGTGTTGTTTGATGTCTGTCTAGAGCGGCGCTGTAGCTGGTAGGCGAGTGATGTGGGGGGGTTGAACTACTCGGCTGAATAGATTTGGTATTCGGTGCTTGAATGGGTCGAAATGTTTCGACCCATTATCTGGCGATTAAGTATTTTGTTAGTATTCGGTTGTCTTCTGGCAGTGGGCTTATTTGGGGGGGCCTTGGATTGGCTTATCGGATAGAAATTGCGCCCTCTAGAGGCTCAAAAAGTCAAGACCCCAGATCGGTTTATATGGCAGCTATATCAGTTTATGGATCGATTTCAACCATACTAAGCGCAGTTGTTGGAAATCATAACCAAACACCTCATGTAAAATTTCAGCCAAATTGGATAAGAATTGCGCCCTCTAGTGGCGTAAGAAGTCCAAATCCAGGATCGGTTCATATGGCGGCTATATCAGTTTATGGACCGATTTCAACCATACGTAGCGCAATTGCTGGAAATCATAACCAAACACCTCATGCAAAATTTCAGCCAAGTCGGATAAGATTTGCGCCCTCTAGTGGCTCAAGTAATCGAGGTCCAAGATCGGTTTATATGGCAGCTATATCAAAACATGGACCGGTATGGCCCATTTACCATCTCAGCCTACACTGATAACAAGTATTTGTGCGCCTAGCCGGGCATGGCTAGATCGTCTTAAAATGCCATGACGATCAAGTATATATATATATACTTTATGGGGTCTTAGATGAATATTTCGAGGTGTTACAAACAGAATGTCATCGAGGCCACCGTAGCGCAGGGGTTAACATGTTCGCCTATGACGCTCATGGGCAACATTTGCATTTTTTACAAACAGAATGACCAAATTAGTATACCCCCATCCTATGGTGGAAGGTATAAAAAGAAAGAGCGCGTGAAGCTCGGCCTGGCCGAATCTTGTATTCCTTCTCCCATGGAACGAATTTTTCAAGTTCTTTGAAGAAATTGTCGTAGGCAAATCAGGCGATGACATATAGGTTAAATATCCTGTTATAAACCGATTTAGGACATACATCCCTTGGTTTATGGTTCAATCGTCTAAAAATTTAGCACTTTCACTTCTTTGTCAAATGGGAAATCGGGTCTTGAATGTTAAAAGTCATAGCCCATAGGGCATAACCACTACTAAAAATTTTACCATGCCTAGGTTAGCTTAAAAGTCTAATCTATGCTAGATCGTTTGAAGCAGGTTATTATACAAATGGGAAAACCAATATGGAATGACATATGTATTTAATGGCATTAATCGTTTTCGAATACTTTTTGGATGAAATCATTGCTGCATGTTTTAAGCATTGGTTTTCTTGTTTTTCGAAAACAAGCTTCTTTTGAAATCACATTTTTATACCCATCCTCATTCTGTTTGTAACACCTCGAAATATGCGTCTAAGACCCCATAAAATGTATATATTCTTGATCGTCAGCATAGCCATGTCCGTCCGTCCGTCTGTTAGTCGAAAACACTCTAACTATCGAAGGAGTAAAGCTAGACGCTTGAAATCTTGCACAAATACTTCTTATTAGTGCAGGTCGGTTGGGATTGTAAATAGGCCAAATCGGCCCATGTTTTGATATAGCTACCATATAAACTGATCTAGGGTCTGGACTTCTTGAGCCTCTAGAGGGCGTAATTCTCGTTCTATGTGACTGACATTTTGCATGAGGTGTTTTATTAAGACTTCCAACAAATGTGTTTAGAATGGCGCAAATCGGTACATAACCTGATACAGCTGCCATATAAACCGATCTTGGGTCTTGACTTCTAGAGGGCGCTATTCTTATCCGATTTGGATGTAATTTTGCACGTGGTGTTTTGGTATCACTTCCAATAACTGTGCTAAGTATGGTTCATAACCTGGTATAGGGGCCATATAAACCGATCTGGGATCTTGACTTCTTGAGTCTCTAGAGGGCGCTATTCTTATCCGATTTGGCTAAAATTTAGCATGAGGTCTTTTATTATGACTTTCAACAACTGTGCTTAGTATGAAGGAAATCGGTACATAAGCTGATACTGCTGCCATATAAACCGATCTGGGATCTTGACTTCTTAAGCCGCTAGACGGCGCAATTCTCAACCGATATGGCTGAAATTTTTCACGTGTTGTTGTGGTATCATTTTCAACAACGATGCGAAGTATGGTTTGAATCGGTTCATAACCTGGTATAGGGGCCATATAAACCGATCTGGGATCTTGACTTCTTACGCCACTAGAGGGCGCAATTCTCACCTGATTTGGCTGAAATTTTGCATGAGGTGTTTTGTTATGACTTTCAACAACTGTGTTTAGTATGGCGCAAATCGGTACATAACCTGATATAGCTGACGTATAAACCCATATGGGATCTTGACTTCTTGAGCCGCTAGAGGGCGCTTTTCTTATCCGATTTGGCTGCAATTTTGCATGAGGTGTTTTGTTATGACTTTCAACTACTGTGCTTAGTATGGCGCAAATTGGAACATAACCTGATATAGCTGCCATATAAACCAATCTGGGATCTTAACTTCTTTAGCCGCTAGAGGGCGCAATGCTCACCCGATTTGGCTGAAATTTTGAATGAGGTGTTTTGTTATGACTTTCAAGTTGGAACATAACCTGATATAGATGCCATATAAACCGATATGGGATCTTGACTTCTTGAGCCGCTAGAGGGCGCAATTCTCATCCGATTTGGCTGAAATTTTGCATGAGGTGTTTTGTTATGACTTTCAACAACTGTGCTTAATATGGCGCAAATCGGTACATAACCTGGTATAGCTGCCATATAAACCGATTTGATATCTTGACTTCTTAAGCCGCTAGAGGGCGCAATTCTCACCTGATTTGGCTGAAATTTTGCATGAGGTGTTTTGTTATGACTTTCAACAACTGTGCTTAGTATGGCGAAAATCGGTACATAAGCTGATACAGCTGCCATATAAATCGATCTTGGGTCTTGATTCTTCAGCTTTTAGAGGGCGCTATTCTTATCCGATTTGGATGTAATTTCGCACGTGTTGTTGTGGTATCGGTTCATAACCTGGTATAGCTGCCATATAAACCGATCTGGGATCTTGACTTCTTGAGCCTCTAGAGGGCGCTATTATTATCCGATTTGGCTGAAATTTTGCATGAGGTGGTTTGTTATGACTTTCAACAACTGTGCTTAGTATGGCGGAAATCGGTACATAAGCTGATACAGCTGCCATATAAACCTGAGTCTCTAGAGGGCGCAAATCTCCTCCGAATTGTCAGAAATGATGGTGTGTGTACTAAAGTTTGAAATTGCCTAAACTACAACATCCTGATCCTCTTCTCAGGAGAAGAGGTTTTATGAAATTTTTTTAGTTAAAGAAATATTTTGTAGTACAAAACCTCTACTCAGCTTATAACCCATTTTATTCTCTATTTTAAACTTTGATTTTTTTTTTTCAAACCATATTTTTTAACTGTATCTATAAACAAGTTACGAGTATCACATAGACTGAAATTTCTTTTTTGAGAGAAAAATCCTCGTCTAAGGTTATTGATGTTTGGATGTTTTATTTAAGCGAAACAATGTTTTTTCTCAATTATATATTTTGTATGTTTACTTCTTTCTAAAGTTCATAAACGATTTTCTTATGAACCCATACATACACATATATTTATTGTATTTATATATCGATACCTTTAATCGATGTGAAAATTTTCAACTTTATGGAATGTTAGACTGATGTAGACTTTACCTTGGTATTCTATAAACCCAAACATACAGATTTTTAATTCCAATTAGTTATGTTCATATAAAATCCCAAAAAATGGGGAAAATAGTATGTTTTGAGTTAAGAAAACGCAGGAACTAAGGTTTAATCTTAAGAGTTATATAGTGAATGTATTTAGAGGGTAAGCATCAGGCAACAGATATTTTTTTGTTTTTGAAAAACTCATACACAAACAAAATTTCGATTAAAAATTACTTAAACTTTTTATGGGCAAACTTGCAGGATTTCTATAGGAAATAGCGCAGTTTTATAAAAGAACTAGCCGAACCGGGCCCGCTCCGCTAAGACTTCTTTAACTCTTAAATATCTTTTTAGGGTGGAAACACTTCCCTTCCGCCCTCAATGCGGATTTCGAATTCGTGCCATTGTAGCCTATGACACTGAACGCCTTCAAATCCTGGCGAGAACATTGGACAAAGCCGTGTTATCCCCTCTTAATGTTGGCGACATTTGCGAGGTACAATGCCATGCATAATAATTTAAAAGATTTTCCCGGTACGCCGTTCGGACTCGACTATAAAAAAGGCCCCTTATCATTGAGTTTAAACTTGAATCGGAATCGGGCGGCCACCGGCACTTAGAAATTACTGAAATTAGATATCCAATTCGTTCTTTATTTCCAACGGAAATGAAGTTCAGTTTTAAATGCCAGATTCGAAATCTACTCCCGAATACCTTTTATTTGAGACCCATATTGAAATGAACGTCCAATACTGAATGAAAGGTATTCGGGAGTAAATTTCGAATCTGTCTGTCTGTTTGGGGGAGTTTTTGGGGCTGGGGCGGCCCGATGGGTACTTAGACTCAAATTTTAAAACCATATTTGTATTCGACTCTCCAATACCTTTCATTTGATACATATATTGTCCTGATCGGTCCACTTTTGATTTTGGGTTGTGTTTTTCGAATAAGGGGGAGGGTCCGTCCCCCTTCCGATATATAGCCCATGTTTCCCATGTTTGTTTGTTATATGGCACAAACAAACCGAATCCCATATATCCGTGATTGGCTTATATGCCCACTTTGGGCGTTTTTGTGGAGGTGGGGTGACCCCCTGTCAATGAGATAATTGGTCCCTATCAATGCGGCTTTAGACCAGGTAAATCCACCCTAGACCAGATATGCACACTGCGCCAAATCCTGGAAAAGACCCGAGAAGGACAAATTAACACCTACCATCTCTTTGTTGACTACAAAGCCGCCTTCGATACTCCTTTACGTTCAAAGGTACTTCAAGCCATGTCTGAGTTTGGTATCCCTGCAGGATTGGTAGGACTCTGCAGGATGATACGTGCTGATACGCGTTCCTCAGTAAGAATAGGAAAGAATCTCTCCGAACCATTTAATACCAAATGAGGTTTCAGACAAGAAGACAGCCTATCGTGTGATCTCTTTAATATCCTGCTGGAGAAGATTATACGAGATGCAGATGTGAATAGATATGGCACACTAATCATAAGAGAGCACATGCTACTCGCCTAGGCCGACGATATCGATATCATAGGTCGGTCACCGGAAGTAGGAACTGCAGCCTTTGAAAGAATCGAAAGAGAGTCAGTGAAAATGGGTCTGGCAGTAAATGGAGATAAAACGAAATGGATGGTTTCAACTCCCAAAAAGCCTTGCACAACCGAGCAGATAAAGAAAATGGAAAAAGTTGGGAACCACAACTTTGAGACAGTCAGTAACTTTATCTACCTCGGCACCGACGTATGACACCAGTATTGCGATAAAGCGAAGAATAATACTGGCAAACAGATGCTACTTTGGACTAAGTCAGCAGTTTAGGGCCACCTCTCGACTGACGAATATACACTTTACAAGACACTGATACTACCCGTGTTGTTGGTTCTGAAGCATGGGTACTTGTGAAAGCAGATGAGGCAGTGCTTGGAGTATTTGAGAGAAAGATTCTTCGTAAAATATATGGACCAGTTTGCGTTAACGGAGAATATAGGCGACGTATGAACCAGCTGTATGAGCTGTATGACGACGATAGCATAGCCATAGCCAGGAGACACCTTTAGGTTATGTTGTCAGAATGGATGAAGAAGCTCCAACAAAGAAGTCTTTTGAAGGCAAACACGGTGGTACACGCAAACCGGGAAGACCAAAAGCCCGAATGAAAGATCAAGTGATGGGAGACACCTCGAAACTTGGTGTCAGAGATTTTAGAATGAGCGCAGAAGGTCGAGGCGCTTGGAACGCTATTCTACGTTCGGCTAGTGGAACAAATATTCAGTCATAGCCAATTAAAGTAAAGTAAGGGGTGACCCCCTTTACTTCGACATGAATTTGTATGCCAGATTCGTTATTTACTTCCACATACTTTTCATTTGATATCCATATTGTCCCTATAGGTCCAATTTTGATTTTGGGTGGTGTTTTTGGGGTATTAGTGGAGTGTCCGCCCCCTTCCGTTATCAATAAATTATAAAGCCGATTCCTACTTCCTGACCATATTCGTAATCTACTCCCGAATACCTTTCATTTGAGTCCCATATTGTCATGTAAAGTAAAGTAAACCTTTTTTAAGGGGTTTTGGGGTTGGGGCAGCCCCCCAGGAACTTGGACCCAACTTTTAATATGAAATTCGTACTCTACTCTTGAATACCTTTCATCCCAAATTGTCTCGAACGGTCCACTTTGTAAGAAATTCTTTGACAAGTGTAGCTGAATCAAGGTCCCTATACAAAAATGTTGCTGAATTGGGTATAGTACGAAGAAGAAAAAAAAACAATTCATGCTAGAGGATTACATTCTTCTAAGTAAAGACAAGGCTGAAGAAGATTTTCAATAGGCATATCTCAATTCAACTAAGTTGAATACAATTTTTGCGAACAAATCTAAATAAAGGCCTGCTGAATATGGTTTTCCATTCAGTACGGCAAAATAGTTTTTATGAGTAAACATTAATGAAGGATAAAAAATTCTATATTCAACATGACTTATTCACCCTTATTCCAGTTGTCGAAAGCAAAAATTGACGAATTTTCGTCTTCGACAACCATAATACCATTATGCAAAAATTTCGACTTTCGACTTAGCCATCGGCAGCCGGGATAAGGTGGATTATGTTTTCAGAAAAACTCCCAACTGCTGAGTAGGGCTTTATATAAGGAAACTTCAATATGGAGTTGCTGAAGAAGGTATATGTAATGGAAGAAATCCTAATTCAGAAAGGCTGAATAAAGTTTGGAAAAGGTTGAGTAAACGGTTGAATAAGTTTTTCACCTGACAAATTCCAATTCAGACTTTCTGAAACTCAGATTGTAATTTTTTTTTGAGAAATGAATCTAATTCAGCCAGGCTGTACTATTTTTTGGAGTTTTTATCTAAAAAATCAGAGGCCACCGTAGCGCAGAGGTTAGCATGTCCGCCTATAACGCTGATCGCCTGGGTACGAATCCTGGAGAGAACATCAGGCGACATTTGTGAGGTACTTAGCCATTTAAAAACTTCTCTCCAAAGAGGTGTCGCTCTGCGGTACGCCGTTTGCACTCGGTTATAAAAAAGAGGACCCTTATCATGGAGCTTAAACTTGAATCGGACATCATTCATTGATATGCCACAAGTTTCACCCTGTTCCTTAATGGAATGTTAATGGGCAAATGTTAGCAAAATCTAAAAATATATAAGTTCTGTGAAGTTTCTTAAGGAGAAAGCTCATTTCAGCTGCGCAGAATGAGGGTTTACTGAGAAAATATCCAGTTATGACATATTTTGGGATTTATGAGAAAATATCCATAAAGTCTAGATGAATAGACATTTTTATGGAAAAACTAGCAGCCCGATATTCTAGTGACGTCTGATTTAGTGGTAAAACACCACATGGGGAGAGGTGGTCCCCCAAATACTTGGCCCTAAAAAAATATCAGCATCGTGCTCTTCTCTCAAATACCATTTATTTAAGCCCCATATTGCCATTGGCTTAAGAGGAGTTTACAGGATGAGGCGTCCCCCAAACACATGGCCCCAAGATAGGTTATCAAATTCGTTTTCTAATCCCAAATACCTTTAATTTGAGCCACATATTGGCATGGACGAAAAATTGTTTCCCTTTGCGGGGTGCTTTGGGGAAGGGGTGATGCCCTAAATACATGGTCCTACATTTTGATATCAATTTTGTATTCTACTCCCAAATACCTTTATTTGAGCCCCATATTGCGTTGGTCACTAAAAAATTGCTGTTTGTGGGGTATTTTGGGAAAGGGGTTGGACCCCCAGAAAATTGGTCCCGAAAGTGGGTATTAATTCTTGCTCTACCCCCAATAACTTTTATTTAAGCTGCACATTGACATTGTCGGTATATATGACCGATTTAGGGGTGTTTTGGGAATTAGGGTTGTCGCCCAAACACTAAGCCCGGAAAATATATCTGCAACATGCTCTATTCTCATATATCTATATAACATTTATTTGAACCCCATATTGCCCTTGGCCTCAAAATTGGATATCAAATTCGGTTTCAAATCTCATTTAAACTCCTTATTGCAAAAGTCAGCAAATATGTCCGGTTGGGATTATTGGCCCTAAGAACTATGAATATTTAGTTCCACTCTTTTTACGACCCAAATTGTCTTGGTGAGCAAATACGTTCTATTTGGGGGTTGTTATGGTGGTGGGACGTCCGCTAGACAGTTGGTCCCTAATGTTGATATCAGATACGTGGTTTACTCCCACATACCTTTAATTTGAGCCCCATATTTCCATAGTCGGCAAACGTGACCGGCTTGGGGGGTGTTTTGGGTGATGGGCGACCACTCAGTGAATTGGCCTTGAAAATATATATCGGATTCGTATTCCACTCTAAAAACCCTCTTATTTGAGCCCCATATTGCAAAAGTCAGCAAATACTTACTATTTGGGTGGTATTGTGGGGGTAGGTTGGCCCTATAGACACTTTCCCAAATATTGATATCAGATTCGTGCTTAACTCCCAAAGACCATTCATTTGAGCCCCATATGGCTATGGTCGTAAATTTGTCCCCTTTGGGGGATGTTTTTGGGAAGAGGCGGCCCCCCAAACACTTGGTCCCATATTTGGATAT